>NC_074684.1:35501367-35613692 GCF_029448725.1 Salvelinus fontinalis | reverse complement strand
TCCATCAGTCGGGCGGGGGGAGGTGTGTGTGTGTGTGTGTACGTGCATGGGTAAAGTTCACATTCATTAATCATAACCTGACATGTAGCACTGTGGCCTACACTACCTTGACCCCTGCCGTGACCCCTGCCGTAGCGCCTGGGGCACCTCCTATATCACTTCTAAACCCTGAGTACACAACACCCACCTTGCTTTAGCTTTAAACATCTGTCTTTATGAAGCAAAGCTGGCTACGCTACGACCAAAATAACATTGCTTTTCTACAGCCAAACACACACATTTGGATTCATGTCACGACAGTGTACTCGCCAGCATAACAATCACAATAACAATTCAACTGTGCTCTCTGGCAGAATATGAACAGTGATTTTTTTTGTCTCAGTCACACCCCACAAACTCACGCTGCTGCCTTGGCAGAACTAATGAGGATCCATAATAAACCCCAGGAAGAGTAGCTGCTGCCTTGGCAGGAACTAATGAGGATCCATAATAAACCCCAGGAAGAGTAGCTGCTGCCTTGGCAGGAACTAATGAGGATCCATAATAAACCCCAGGAAGAGTAGCTGCTGCCTTGGCAGAACTAATGAGGATCCATAATAAACCCCAGGAAGAGTAGCTGCTACCTTGGCAGGAACTAATGAGGATCCATAATAAACCCCAGGAAGAGTAGCTGCTACCTTGGCAGGAACTAATGAGGATCCATAATAAACCCCAGGAAGAGTAGCTGCTGCCTTGGCAGAACTAATGAGGATCCATAATAAACCCCACAAACTCACGCTGCTGCCTTGGCAGAACTAATGAGGATCCATAATAAACCCCAGGAAGAGTAGCTGCTGCCTTGGCAGAACTAATGGGGATCCATAATAAACCCCAGGAAGAGTAGCTGCTGCCTTGGCAGGAACTAATGGGGATCCATAATAAACCCCAGGAAGAGTAGCTGCTGCCTTGGCAGAAACTA
Organism: Salvelinus fontinalis; assembly: GCF_029448725.1. Lineage (NCBI taxonomy): Eukaryota > Metazoa > Chordata > Actinopteri > Salmoniformes > Salmonidae > Salvelinus > Salvelinus fontinalis. Next base: position 35,612,734 of record NC_074684.1, on the reverse strand, counting down.
ATGAGGATCCATAATAAACCCCAGGAAGAGTAGCTGCTGCCTTGGCAGAACTAATGGGGATCCATAATAAACCCCAGGAAGAGTAGCTGCTGCCTTGACAGGAACTAATGGGGATCCATAATAAACCCCAGGAAGAGTAGCTGCTGCCTTGACAGGAACTAATGGGGGTCCATAATAAACCACAGGAAGAGTAGCTGCTGCCTTGGCAGGAACTAATGGGGATCCATAATAAACCCCAGGAAGAGTAGCTGCTGCTTTGGCAGAACTAATGAGGATCCATAATAAACCCCAGGAAGAGTAGCTGCTGCTTTGGCAGAACTAATGGGGATCCATAATAAACCCCAGGAAGAGTAGCTGCTGCCTTGGCAGAAACTAATGGGGATCCATAATAAACCCCAGGAAGAGTAGCTGCTGCCTTGGCAGGAACTAATGGGGATCCATAATAAACCCCAGGAAGAGTAGCTGCTGCCTTGGCAGAAACTAATGGGGATCCATAATAAACCCCAGGAAGAGTAGCTGCTGCCTTGGCAGGAACTAATGGGGATCCATAATAAACCCCAGGAAGAGTAGCTGCTGCCTTGACAGGAACTAATGGGGATCCATAATAAACCCCAGGAAGAGTAGCTGCTGCCTTGGCAGGAACTAATGGGGATCCATAATAAACCCCAGGAAGAGTAGCTGCTGCTGTCACGTCCGTCGAACGAAGAGGACCAAAGCGCAGCGTGGTGAGCGTACATATTCCTTTTATTAGGATGACGCAATCAAAACAATAAACAATACAAAAACAATCGTGAAGCTTAAGGCTATGTGCCACAAACAAAGTTAATTTCCCACAAAGAAAGGAGGGAAAAGAGCTACCTAAGTATGGTTCCCAATCAGAGACAATGATAGACAGCTGTCCCTGATTGAGAAACATACCCGGCCAAAACACAGAAATACAAAATCATAGAAAAGAAAAACATAGAATGCCCACCACAAATCACACCCTGACCAAACCAAATAGAGACATAAAAAGGCTCTCTTAGGTCAGGGCGTGACAGCTGCCTTGGCAGGAACTAATGGGGATCCATAATAAACCCCAGGAAGAGTAGCTGCTGCCTTGGCAGGAACTAATGGGGATCCATAATAAACCCCAGGAAGAGTAGCTGCTGCTTTGGCAGAACTAATGGGGATCCATAATAAACCCCAGGAAGAGTAGCTGCTGCCTTGGCAGAACTAATGGGGATCCATAATAAACCCCAGGAAGAGTAGCTGCTGCCTTGGCAGGAACTAATGGGGATCCATAATAAACCCCAGGAAGAGTAGCTGCTGCCTTGGCAGAAACTAATGAGGATCCATAATAAACCCCAGGAAGAGTAGCTGCTGCCTTGGCAGAACTAATGGGGATCCATAATAAACCCCAGGAAGAGTAGCTGCTGCCTTGACAGGAACTAATGGGGATCCATAATAAACCCCAGGAAGAGTAGCTGCTGCCTTGGCAGGAACTAATGAGGATCCATAATAAACCACAGGAAGAGTAGCTGCTGCCTTGGCAGGAACTAATGGGGATCCATAATAAACCCCAGGAAGAGTAGCTGCTGCTTTGGCAGAACTAATGAGGATCCATAATAAACCCCAGGAAGAGTAGCTGCTGCTTTGGCAGAACTAATGGGGATCCATAATAAACCCCAGGAAGAGTAGCTGCTGCCTTGGCAGAAACTAATGGGGATCCATAATAAACCCCAGGAAGAGTAGCTGCTGCCTTGGCAGGAACTAATGGGGATCCATAATAAACCCCAGGAAGAGTAGCTGCTGCCTTGGCAGAAACTAATGGGGATCCATAATAAACCCCAGGAAGAGTAGCTGCTGCCTTGGCAGGAACTAATGGGGATCCATAATAAACCCCAGGAAGAGTAGCTGCTGCCTTGACAGGAACTAATGGGGATCCATAATAAACCCCAGGAAGAGTAGCTGCTGCCTTGGCAGGAACTAATGGGGATCCATAATAAACCCCAGGAAGAGTAGCTGCTGCTGTCACGTCCGTCGAACGAAGAGGACCAAAGCGCAGCGTGGTGAGCGTACATATTCCTTTTATTAGGATGACGCAATCAAAACAATAAACAATACAAAAACAATCGTGAAGCTTAAGGCTATGTGCCACAAACAAAGTTAATTTCCCACAAAGAAAGGAGGGAAAAGAGCTACCTAAGTATGGTTCCCAATCAGAGACAATGATAGACAGCTGTCCCTGATTGAGAAACATACCCGGCCAAAACACAGAAATACAAAATCATAGAAAAGAAAAACATAGAATGCCCACCACAAATCACACCCTGACCAAACCAAATAGAGACATAAAAAGGCTCTCTTAGGTCAGGGCGTGACAGCTGCCTTGGCAGGAACTAATGGGGATCCATAATAAACCCCAGGAAGAGTAGCTGCTGCCTTGGCAGGAACTAATGGGGATCCATAATAAACCCCAGGAAGAGTAGCTGCTGCTTTGGCAGAACTAATGGGGATCCACAATAAACCCCAGGAAGAGTAGCTGCTGCCTTGGCAGAACTAATGGGGATCCATAATAAACCCCACAAACTCACGCTGCTGCCTTGGCAGAACTAATGAGGATCCATAATAAACCCCAGGAAGAGTAGCTGCTGCCTTGGCAGAACTAATGGGGATCCATAATAAACCCCAGGAAGAGTAGCTGCTGCCTTGGCAGGAACTAATGGGGATCCATAATAAACCCCAGGAAGAGTAGCTGCTGCCTTGGCAGAAACTAATGAGGATCCATAATAAACCCCAGGAAGAGTAGCTGCTGCCTTGGCAGAACTAATGGGGATCCATAATAAACCCCAGGAAGAGTAGCTGCTGCCTTGACAGGAACTAATGGGGATCCATAATAAACCCCAGGAAGAGTAGCTGCTGCCTTGGCAGGAACTAATGGGGATCCATAATAAACCCCAGGAAGAGTAGCTGCTGCCTTGGCAGGAACTAATGGGGATCCATAATAAACCCCAGGAAGAGTAGCTGCTGCCTTGGCAGAACTAATGGGGATCCATAATAAACCCCAGGAAGAGTAGCTGCTACCTTGGCAGGAACTAATGGGGATCCATAATAAACCCCAGGAAGAGTAGCTGCTGCCTTGGCAGGAACTAATGGGGATCCATAATAAACCCCAGGAAGAGTAGCTGCTGCCTTGGCAGGAACTAATGGGGATCCATAATAAACCCCAGGAAGAGTAGCTGCTGCCTTGGCAGAACTAATGGGGATCCATAATAAACCCCAGGAAGAGTAGCTGCTACCTTGGCAGGAACTAATGGGGATCCATAATAAACCCCAGGAAGAGTAGCTGCTGCTGTCACGTCCGTCGAACGAAGAGGACCAAAGCGCAGCGTGGTGAGCGTACATATTCCTTTTATTAGGATGACGCAATCAAAACAATAAACAATACAAAAACAACCGTGAAGCTTAAGGCTATGTGCCACAAACAAAGTTAATTTCCCACAAAGAAAGGAGGGAAAAGAGCTACCTAAGTCTGGTTCCCAATCAGAGACAATGATAGACAGCTGTCCCTGATTGAGAACAATACCCGGCCAAAACACAGAAATACAAAATCATAGAAAAGAAAAACATAGAATGCCCACCACAAATCACACCCTGACCAAACCAAATAGAGACATAAAAAGGCTCTCTTAGGTCAGGGCGTGACAGCTGCCTTGGCAGGAACTAATGGGGATCCATAATAAACCCCAGGAAGAGTAGCTGCTGCCTTGGCAGAAACTAATGGGGATCCATAATAAACCCCAGGAAGAGTAGCTGCTGCCTTGGCAGGAACTAATGGGGATCCATAATAAACCCCAGGAAGAGTAGCTGCTGCCTTGACAGGAACTAATGGGGATCCATAATAAACCCCAGGAAGAGTAGCTGCTGCCTTGGCAGGAACTAATGGGGATCCATAATAAACCCCAGGAAGAGTAGCTGCTGCTGTCACGTCCGTCGAACGAAGAGGACCAAAGCGCAGCGTGGTGAGCGTACATATTCCTTTTATTAGGATGACGCAATCAAAACAATAAACAATACAAAAACAATCGTGAAGCTTAAGGCTATGTGCCACAAACAAAGTTAATTTCCCACAAAGAAAGGAGGGAAAAGAGCTACCTAAGTATGGTTCCCAATCAGAGACAATGATAGACAGCTGTCCCTGATTGAGAAACATACCCGGCCAAAACACAGAAATACAAAATCATAGAAAAGAAAAACATAGAATGCCCACCACAAATCACACCCTGACCAAACCAAATAGAGACATAAAAAGGCTCTCTTAGGTCAGGGCGTGACAGCTGCCTTGGCAGGAACTAATGGGGATCCATAATAAACCCCAGGAAGAGTAGCTGCTGCCTTGGCAGGAACTAATGGGGATCCATAATAAACCCCAGGAAGAGTAGCTGCTGCTTTGGCAGAACTAATGGGGATCCACAATAAACCCCAGGAAGAGTAGCTGCTGCCTTGGCAGAACTAATGGGGATCCATAATAAACCCCAGGAAGAGTAGCTGCTGCCTTGGCAGAACTAATGGGGATCCATAATAAACCCCAGGAAGAGTAGCTGCTGCCTTGGCAGGAACTAATGGGGATCCATAATAAACCCCAGGAAGAGTAGCTGCTGCCTTGGCAGAAACTAATGAGGATCCATAATAAACCCCAGGAAGAGTAGCTGCTGCCTTGGCAGAACTAATGGGGATCCATAATAAACCCCAGGAAGAGTAGCTGCTGCCTTGACAGGAACTAATGGGGATCCATAATAAACCCCAGGAAGAGTAGCTGCTGCCTTGGCAGAAACTAATGAGGATCCATAATAAACCCCAGGAAGAGTAGCTGCTGCCTTGGCAGGAACTAATGGGGATCCATAATAAACCCCAGGAAGAGTAGCTGCTGCCTTGGCAGAAACTAATGAGGATCCATAATAAACCCCAGGAAGAGTAGCTGCTGCCTTGGCAGAAACTAATGGGGATCCATAATAAACCCCAGGAAGAGTAGCTGCTGCCTTGGCAGAACTAATGGGGATCCATAATAAACCCCAGGAAGAGTAGCTGCTGCTGTCACGTCCGTCGAACGAAGAGGACCAAAGCGCAGCGTGGTGAGCGTACATATTCCTTTTATTAGGATGACGCAATCAAAACAATAAACAATACAAAAACAACCGTGAAGCTTAAGGCTATGTGCCACAAACAAAGTTAATTTCCCACAAAGAAAGGAGGGAAAAGAGCTACCTAAGTATGGTTCCCAATCAGAGACAATGATAGACAGCTGTCCCTGATTGAGAAACATACCCGGCCAAAACACAGAAATACAAAATCATAGAAAAGAAAAACATAGAATGCCCACCACAAATCACACCCTGACCAAACCAAATAGAGACATAAAAAGGCTCTCTTAGGTCAGGGCGTGACAGCTGCCTTGGCAGGAACTAATGGGGATCCATAATAAACCCCAGGAAGAGTAGCTGCTGCCTTGGCAGGAACTAATGGGGATCCATAATAAACCCCAGGAAGAGTAGCTGCTGCCTTGGCAGGAACTAATGGGGATCCATAATAAACCCCAGGAAGAGTAGCTGCTGCCTTGGCAGGAACTAATGGGGATCCATAATAAACCCCAGGAAGAGTAGCTGCTGCCTTGGCAGGAACTAATGAGGATCCATAATAAACCCCAGGAAGAGTAGCTGCTGCCTTGGCAGGAACTAATGGGGATCCTTAATTAATACAAATACAAAATACACACTATCCAGTAACCGTGGGGACCCTCAGTCCCTTCTCCAAAACAGCAACAGAAGACAGGGTTGTTGTCATGTTTAGTTTGATTATATTTCCAGAGAGCCAAGATGGAGGGTGTCCTTTAGAGAAGACAGGGTTGTTGTCATGTTTAGTTTGATCGTATTTCCAGAGAGCCAAGATGGAGGGTGTCCTTTAGAGAAGACAGGGTTGTTGTCATGTTTAGTTTGATTATATTTCCAGAGAGCCAAGATGGAGGGTGTCCTTTAGAGAAGACAGGGTTGTTGTCATGTTTAGTTTGATTATATTTCCAGAGAGCCAAGATGGAGGGTGTCCTTTAGAGAAGACAGGGTTGTTGTCATGTTTAGTTTGATCGTATTTCCAGAGAGCCAAGATGGAGGGTGTCCTTTAGAGAAGACAGGGTTGTTGTCATGTTTAGTTTGATTGTATTTCCAGAGAGCCAAGATGGAGGGTGTCCTTTACAGGGTTGTTGTCATGTTTAGTTTGAGAGTTTTAGTGAACCAAACTAGTATTTTGGTTTAGAGAAAAACAACAGGTGCTGTCATGCCTAGTTTTATCAGAAACATTAGCACAATAATACCTGCAGGTGTATCTCTCCATTGTGTGGTAGTGTGTTACCCATCCAAATATCAACACCTCGCCAACGAGGGCCTAGCGCCATTTAGCTAACAGGCAGAGGCCTCTCTGTGCTATCCATGGCTCCAGGATTTTAGGAGGTAGTGTGTCTGTATGTTGTATCTTTTGTCTATGAATGTCTTTGTCTTTGTGGAAATGAGACGTTCTGTACTTCTCTTTGAAGTGAAGTCCTTTGTAATGTCTGCCAGGGGGAGTTGTATTGATTTAGCTGGGAACACAAATGCACACACACACACATACAAAGATATGAACACGGACACGTGTGCATACACACACACACACACAACCGCCCCTCCACACACACACACACACACACACACACACACACACACACACACACACACACACACACACACACACACACACACACACACACACACACACACACACACACACACACACACACACACACACACACACACAACCACCCCTCCACACACACACACCTCAGTCTTCATCCTCAGTACAACTCTCACCTCATCCAGCCATCTATAGCCATTCTCAAGATTCCATGATTGCCGCTTTACAACACGTCCCACATGGCTCAGTTCTAGACTAGCTCTATTGTCCTCTAATCACAAGTAATATTTTGGGACAACCATCAGGCTGTGATGCAAGTCAGTATTCGACGTCCTTCCATGTCTGTGGACGTCGGGAGATGACCTGGAACCCGTTCACTAGGGGCAACAGTTAGAGCTGTTACCTTCAAGTAGGTTTTGCTGGGATTTTGTGGAAGAGGATGGTGGATGGACGTAAGCTTCGGCCTCTAGTTACAAAGGTTGCATGTTTTGAATCCAGCGATAGAAAGTTGTTTTTGAAATTTTTGATTCAAGCCTAACCCAAATGTTAACCCTTACCTTAACGATTCAGAGTCAACGCCCAACCTTAAGAATTCTGCATTAATGCCAGATCTTAACCTTGGAACGATACAGAGAAGTAACAAAAAATTCTGACTTGAGACTGTAAGAGCTTGTTGCAAACATACATACGGACGCACGCATGCACGCACGCACACGCACACGCACACACACACACACACACACAAACACACACACAGAAGCACACAGATCCTAACTAACAGCCATGTTTTTTGTGACTAACAATGTTTTTGACATTATACAGGAGATCTCAGGGTGAAACATGATGTTACAGTCCAAGGATAACTTGAAAGTTAAATTACGGAAGATTTGCTCCTGAGCCCAAAAGGGTCCACTCCGTGAGCAAAAGTTTATATTGCTAGTTTGTTAGCCAAAACTACGGATTGTGTAATATGAATATTATATGTATACAAACCATAAAGCCAACACTCGAAACACATTTTTAGATTGACAATTAGCAAATGAACTTCCACTGATGCTACTTGTACAGTTGAGTCAAGTTGGCTGGTCCCACAGTTGTGTCAAGTTGGCTGGTCCCACAGTTGTGTCAAGTTGGCTGGTCCCACAGTTGTGTCAAGTTGGCTGGTCCCACAGTTGTGTCAAGTTGGCTGGTCCCACGGTTGTGTCAAGTTGGCTGGTCCCACGGTTGTGTCAAGTTGGCTGGTCCCAGAGTTCCGTCAAGTTGGCTGGTCCCACAGTTGTGTCAAGTTGGCTGGTCCCAGAGTTCCGTCAAGTTGGCTGGTCCCACAGTTGTGTCAAGTTGGCTGGTTCCAGAGTTCCGTCAAGTTGGCTGGTCCCACAGCTGTGTCAAGTTGGCTGGTCCCAGAGTTCCGTCAAGTTGGCTGGTCCCACAGCTGTGTCAAGTTGGCTGGTCCCAGAGTTCCGTCAAGTTGGCTGGTCCCACAGCTGTGTCAAGTTGGCTGGTCCCACAGCTGTGTCAAGTTGGCTGGTCCCACAGCTGTGTCAAGTTGGCTGGTCCCACAGCTGTGTCAAGTTGGCTGGTCCCAGAGTTCCGTCAAGTTGGCTGGTCCCACGGTTGAGTCAAGTTGGCTGGTCCCAGAGTTGAGTCAAGTTGGCTGGTCCCAGAGTTCCGTCAAGTTGGCTGGTCCCAGAGTTCCGTCAAGTTGGCTGGTCCCACAGCTGTGTCAAGTTGGCTGGTCCCACAGCTGTGTCAAGTTGGCTGGATGACCTTTTGGTGATGTACCGTTCTTGATCACCACGGGAAACAGTTGAGAGTGAAAAACCCAGCTGCGGTGCAGTTCTTGACACACTTAAACCGGTGAACCTGGCACCTACTATCATACCGGTGCACCTGGGCACCTACTATCATACCTGGGACCTACTATCATACCTGAGACCTACTATCATACCTGGGACCTACTATCATACCTGGGACCTACTATCATACCGGTGCACCTGGGACCTACTATCATACCTGGGACCTACTATCATACCGGTGAACCTGAGACCTACTATCATTCCTGGGACCTACTATCATTCCTGGGACCTACTATCATACCTGAGACCTACTATCATACCTGGGACCTACTATCATACCTGAGACCTACTATCATACCTGGGACCTACTATCATACCGGTGAACCTGAGACCTACTATCATTCCTGGGACCTACTATCATTCCTGGGACCTACTATCATACCTGAGACCTACTATCATTCCTGGGACCTACTATCATACCTGAGACCTACTATCATACCTGGGACCTACTATCATACCTGGGACCTACTATCATTCCTGGGACCTACTATCATACCGGTGCACCTGGGACCTACTATCATACCTGGGACCTACTATCATACCTGGGACCTACTATCATTCCTGGGACCTACTATCATACCTGAGACCTACTATCATACCTGGGACCTACTATCATACCTGAGACCTACTATCATTCCTGGGACCTACTATCATACCTGGGACCTACTATCATACCTGGGACCTACTATCATACCTGGGACCTACTATCATACCTGGGACCTACTATCATACCTGAGACCTACTATCATTCCTGGGACCTACTATCATACCTGGGACCTACTATCATACCTGGGACCTACTATCATACCTGGGACCTACTATCATACCTGAGACCTACTATCATTCCTGGGACCTACTATCATACCTGGGACCTACTATCATACCTGAGACCTACTATCATTCCTGGGACCTACTATCATACCTGGCACCTACTATCATACCTGGCACCTACTATCATACCGGAGCACCTGGCACCTACTATCATACCTGGGACCTACTATCATACCTGGGACCTACTATCATACCTGGGACCTACTATCATACCTGGGACCTACTATCATACCTGGCACCTACTATCATACCTGGGACCTACTATCATACCTGGGACCTACTATCATTCCTGGGACCTACTATCATACCTGGGACCTACTATCATACCTGGCACCTACTATCATACCTGGCACCTACTATCATACCGGAGCACCTGGCACCTACTATCATACCTGGGACCTACTATCATACCTGGGACCTACTATCATACCGGTGCACCTGGGCACCTACTATCATACCGGTATACCTGGCACCTACTATCATACCGGTCCACCTGGCACCTACTATCATACCTGGCACCTACTATCATACCTGGGACCTACTATCATACCTGGGACCTACTATCATACCTGGCACCTACTATCATACCTGGGACCTACTATCATACCTGGGACCTACTATCATACCGGTGCACCTGGCACCTACTATCATACCTGGCACCTACTATCATACCTGGGACCTACTATCATACCTGGCACCTACTATCATACCTGGGACCTACTATCATACCTGGGACCTACTATCATACCTGGGACCTACTATCATACCTGGGACCTACTATCATACCGGTGCACCTGGGCACCTACTATCATACCGATGCACCTGGCACCTACTATCATACCGATGCACCTGGGCACCTACTATCATACCTGGCACCTACTATCATACCGATGCACCTGGCACCTACTATCATACCGATGCACCTGGGACCTACTATCATACCTGGCACCTACTATCATACCTGGGACCTACTATCATACCGGTGCACCTGGGCACCTACTATCATACCGATGCACCTGGCACCTACTATCATACCGATGCACCTGGGCACCTACTATCATACCTGGCACCTACTATCATACCGGAGCACCTGGCACCTACTATCATACCTGGGACCTACTATCATACCTGGGACCTACTATCATACCGATGCACCTGGCACCTACTATCATACCGGTGCACCTGGCACCTACTATCATACCGGTGCACCTGGCACCTACTATCATACCGGTGCACCTGGCACCTACTATCATACCGGTGCACCTGGCACCTACTATCATACCGGAGCACCTGGGCACCTACTATCAAACCCAGTTCAAAGGCACTTCATCCTTCTTTAACCGGTCTCCTCCCTTTCATCTACACTGATTAAAGTGGTGACATCAATAAGGGATCAGTATGAAAAGAGCTTCATGTTTTGTATACTCAGTGTATACAGTATGTGACCCTGTTTAAAAAATCTGGGCATATGACGGACGTCACTACTTCAAAGGAAAGGCATTTGAGTGTCATTTATTGAAATGCCTTCAGCAACATGTGAACTTTCATGTGCCTTAATAACAAAATTTTATGTCATCTGTAAACATATATATTTTTTTGTTAAATTACAAACCTAGTTGGTTTAGCCAAGGAAAAAGACAAGAACTTTCCCGCTAGCCACGAATTCAGAGAATTCCCAGGCGATCGAATAAACCCCCACTGCATTCCATTCTGCAAGTAAACGTGCAATCTTTGGAAAATAAAATCGATTAAACTACCAACAGGACATTCAAAACATTCTTATGCTTCACGGAGTCGTGGCCGAACAACGACATTATCAACATACAGCTGGCTGGTTATACGCTGTACCAGCAGGATAGAACAGCAGCCTCTGGTTATACAAGGGGCGGCGGACAATGTATTTTTGTAAATAACAGCTGGTGCATCTAAGGACGTCTCGAGGTTTTGCTCGCCTGAGGTAGAGTATCTCATGATAAGCTGTAGACCACACTATCTACTAAGAGAGTTTTCATCTGTATTTTTCTTAGCTGTCTACATACCACCACAGACTGACGCTGGCACTAAGTCCGCACTCAATGAGTTGTATTCCACAATAAGCAAATAGGAAAACGCTCACCCAGAGGCATCGCTCCTAGTGGCCGGGGACTTTAAATGCAGGGAAATTTAAATCGGTCTTACCAAATTTCTATCAGCATGTTAAATGTGCAACCAGAGGGGAAAAAACTCTGGACCACCTTTACTCAACACACAGAGACACGTACAAAGCTCTCCCTCACACTCCATTTGGCAAATCTGACCATAATTCCATCCTCCTGATTCCTGCTTACAAGCAAAAAATAAAGCAGGAAGCATCAGTGACCCGATCAATACAAAAGTGGTTAGATGAAGCAGATGCTAAGCTACAGGACTATTTTGCTAGCACAGACTGGAATATGTTCCGGGATTGCTCCGATGGCATTGAGGAGTATACCACATCAGTCATCGGATTCATCAATAAGTGCATCGATGACATCGTCCCCACAGTGACTGTACGTATATACCCCAATCAGAAGCCATGGATTACAGGCAACATCCTCAGTGAGCTAAAGGCTAGAGCTGCTGCTTTCAAGGAGCGGGACTCTAACCCGGAAGCTTATAAGAAATCCCGCTATGCCCTCCAACGAACCATCAAACAGGCAAAGCATCAATACAGGACGAAGATCGAATCGTACTACACCGGCTCTGACGCTCATCGGATGTGGCAGAGCTTGCAAACCATTACAGACTACAAAGGGAAGCACAGCCGAGAGCTGCCCAGTGACACGAGCCTACCAGACGAGCTAAACTACTTCTATGCTCGCTTCGAGGCAAATAACACTGAAACATGCATGAGAGCACCAGCTGTTCCGGAAGACTGTGTGATCATGCTCTCCGCAGCTGATGCGAGTAAGACCTTTAAACAGGTCAACATTCACAATGCCGCAGGGCCAGACGGATTACCAGGATGCGTACTGTGAGCATAAGCTGACCAAATGGCTCTCTCAGTATGTGACCCGGACATGTCTTCACTGACATGTTCAACCTCTCCCTGTCCAAGTCTGTAATACCAACATGTTTTAAGCAGACCACCATAGTGCCTGTGCCCAAGAACACTAAGGCAACCTGCTTAAATGACTACCGACCCGTAGCACTCACGTCTGTAGCCATGAAGTACTTTGAAACGCTGGTCATGGCTCACGTCAACACCAATATCCCAGAAGCCCTAGACCCACTGCAATTTGCATACCGCCCTAACAGATACACTGATTATGTAATCTCTTTTGCACTCCACACTGCCCTTTCCTACCTGGACAAAAAGAACACCTACGTGAGAATGCTATTCATTGACTACAGCTCAGCATTTAACACCATAGTGCCCTCAAAGCTCATCAATAAGCTAAGGACACTGGACCTAAACACTTCTCCTGCAACTGGATCCTGGACTTCCTGACGGGCCGCCCCCAGGTGGTAAGGGTAGGTAACAACACATCTGCCACGCTGATCCTCAACACAGGGGCCCCTCAGAGGTGCGTGCTCAGTCCCCTCCTGTACTCCATGTTCACTTATGACTGCATGGCCAAACACGACTCCAACACCATCATTAAGTTTGCTGATGACACAACAGTGGAAGGCCTGATCACCGACAACAACTAGACAGCCTATAAGTCAGAGACCCTGTCGTGTGGTGCCAGGACAACAACCTCTCCCTCAACGTGATCAAGAGAAAGGAGATGATTGTAGACAACAGGAAAAAGAGGACCGAGCTCCCCTTCAGGAGACTGAAAAGATTTGGCATGGGTCCTCAGATCCTCAAAAGGTTCTAAAGCTGCACCATCCAGAGCATCCTGACTGGTTGCATCACTGCCTGGTATGGCAACTTCTTAGCCTCCGACCGCAAGGCACTACAGTAGTGCGTACGGCCCAGTACATCACCGGGGCCAAGCTTCCTGCCATCCAGGACCTCTATACCAGGCGGTGTCAGAGGAAGGCCCTAAAAATTGTCATAGGCTCTAGCCACCCTAATCATAGACTGTTCTCTCTGCTACCGCACGGCAAGCGGTACCGGAGCGCAAAGTCTAGGTCCAAGAGGCTTCTAGACAGCTTCAACCCCAAAGCCATAAGACTCCTGAACATCTAGTCAAATGGCTACCCAGACTATTTGCACCCCCCCCCCCCCCCCCCCCCCTACATCGCTGCTACTCTCTGTTATCATCTATGATTAGTTACTTTAATAACTCCACCTACTTGTACATATTACGTCAATTACCTCGACTAACCGGTGCCCCAGCACATTGACTCTGTACCGGTACCCCCCTCTATATAGTCTCACTACTGTTATTTTACAGCTGTTCTTTAATTACTTGTTACTTTTATTTCATATTCTTATTTGTATTTTTGTATTTTTTTTCAACTTCATTGTTGGTTAGTGGCTCGTAAGTAAGCATTTCACTGTAAGGTTCAGCTGTTGTATTCGGGGCGCATGTGACTAATACAATTTGATTTGATTTGATTGGCTGAGCTAATGTGTGGACTGGACATGCCGAGAGATGAGTTCTGATTGGTCTGCCATGTCGCAGGCTTCTGTCTATAACATAAGCTGCTCAGGTAATCTACTGATTGTTTAAGGATGTGTATTCCGCTAGCGAGAGTTTTTTTTTGGACAAGGGAGTAAACGGTTTCTGTTGCAACTAAACGTTTTGCGCTCAATCGGACAGAAGACTCATGCTCTCAAAATGTCAGCACCTGGAGACAACACGTTTCCAAGGTGAGCAGGATGATTATGAGATGGGGTTGAGTCCGGACGCCACCAGGCCGCAAGCAAAGTCAGAGGGGAAGAGGAATATTGGGACATGGACACAGAAAGGTGGATTTCTGAGGAGGAATGCAGGAGGAAAAAGAGAAAGAAGAGGTTGAAGAGAATAAGGAAAGCAGGGGTTGGATTTGATGAAGATGGCGATAAAAATGTGGAAGATTGGTGTCAAGTGAAAACAGAGTGAGCCTAGTGCCAAACCAAGTTCTGGAGGTGAAATAGAAGTGAATGAAGTTAAGCGAGGTGGAAGGTGTGGTGAAAATCTCGGAACCCGAGCCTGGCATCAATGGACATGATCAAGAAGAATCTGGTCCAGTAGGAGTGACATTTTTGGAGAAAGTGGATCTTTGCCTTTTGGCGAATCCATGTGGTTTCAGGGAGGGTAAGAAAGGAGTTGGGTGTAGCTGAATCAGTGAAGGTAACCTGTAGTAGACTTGTGATATTTGTTTGTGTTTCTTCTGACCAGAGGGAGCGGGTGCTCCGTGCCATGCAACTTGGATCAAGATCTGTTTCTTGCTTTGCTCTTAGGAACAGGGCCCCATTGTTCAGGGCACCAGGAGTGATTTCTGGGGTAGAGTTAAATGTGGAGGAGGAGCATTTGAAGTTGAACATTCCTGGTGTTTGTGATGCTGCCATTTGGTGCAACACAGACCCGGTGGTGAGCGTGGTGAAACAGAGGAGTCAGTCCTTGAGTTGAGTCAGAGTCTTTACCCGACAAAGTCATGTTAGGATATATCAGTTTTCCTGTTAGAGCTTTTGTACCGAATCCACTGCAGTGTTTCAGGTGCCACGTTTATGGTCATGTTTCAGCAGTTTGTAGGAGGGAGATTCCAAGATGTGGGAAGTGTGCAGGAGGGCATGGGATAGAGGACTGTGTAGCTTTGGTGGATAAAGTTGTGTGTCAACTGTAGGGGTGCTCATGTTGCTGGGGATTGGAAGTGTCTAGTGCGAGAGAGGCAGGTTGAGGTGGCTCGAGTCAGTGTAGCGCAGAAAGTGTCATATGCTGAGGCAGTGAAGAAAGTAGAAGAGAATGGGTCAAGGGTGAGGCATCCTGAGAGGATTCTTGTGAGTAGTAGATCTGTGCTAGAACAGAGGGATAAAGCCGACAAGTGACATATGCTTCAGTAAGGTTGGCTTCTTAGCGTTCATAGCAATGGTTAACTGTACCTCAGAAATGGAACGGAAATCACAGAAAATAGATGTTGTGGTGGCAGCTACAGAGAAGTATTTGGCCATACGAGATTTGACTTCAGAAGAGCTTACACGGTGTGTTGACCTCCCAGGCCGTTAGCATGTTGCAGGAGCAGATAGGTTCAAAGTAGTGTTAGGGGGTAATGGGTTTTTAATGAGTGTAGGGTTAGTTGGAAGGCTGTTTAAAAAATAATAATTGTATCACAAAGTATAATGGGTTTATATTAGTCCAGTTGGGGGCGGTAATGCAACATATTGGATGTCAACCGCCGTTCAACTCCAAAGAAGAAGAATAATAATTTGCTTTATGAAAGATATAGCCATGGAGAACTGCAAAAGTGTTGCTACTACTCTCAAGAAGATTTCTGCCCTGAATTTAGCAGGCGCTATCGAAAAAGATCCGTGGGAAAAAGTTGTGATGGACTGCTTTCTGGAGGAAGATCGTACCATGCTGACTCTCTCTGACTCTGAAAATGAATCAGACGACGAGGAAATCACTGACTTAAAGTAAAAACATTTTCATTCATCCAGACGTTGTAGAGTCTTCTGATGACAGTGATGGGGAAGAAACGGAGATCACAGTGTTGTTATCACGGAAGAAGTTGACTGAGTTGAAATCAGTGGAATGCCCGATGAAAGAGTATGAGAAAGTGACGTGGGAAAAATTCTGACGTTTTGATTGCAAATGTGGACGAAAAGAGTCGAAAAGACGACACAGAAGGCTGTTGTGTAAAACGCCTGTCTCCGGATTACATCTACAAACGAATGGCAACCATGACCGTGAAACATTTCAGATTTTATACGTTTCAAATTTTGTCAGAAAGTCGTTTTCATTGCATGTTAAAGCATACTGTTAGCTACCTAGCTAACATTGAACCTGGCTGGTTAGCTTGAGCTACCTGTAGATTCATAACACCAAGCACAGGTTATACCTGAAGCACGAGGACTTGCAGCGAGTTGTGAACTTCATCAACAGCTACGCAAAGGATAATGCAATAGTATTACCAGGACGCCACCCAGAGGATAATGCAATAGTATTACCAGGACGCCACCCAGAGGATAATGCAATAGTATTAGCAGGATACCACCCAGAGGATAATGCAATAGTATTACCAGGACGCCACCCAGAGGATAATGCAATAGTATTACCAGGACGCCACCCAGAGGATAATGCAATATTATCACCAGGACGCCACCCAGAGGATAATGCAATAGTATTACCAGGACGCCACCCAGAGGATAACGCAATAGTATTACCAGGACGCCACCCAGAGGATAATGCAATAGTATTACCAGGATACCATCCAGAGGATAATGCAATAGTATTACCAGGACGCCACCCAGAGGATAATGCGATAGTATTACCATGACACCACCCAGAGGATAATGCAATAGTATTACCAGGACGCCACCCAGAGGATAATGCAATAGTATTACCAGGACGCCACCCAGAGGATAATGCAATAGTATTACCAGGACGCCACCCAGAGGATAATGCAATAGTATTACCAGGATGCCACCCAGAGGATAATGCAATATTATCACCAGGACGCCACCCAGAGGATAATGCAATATTATTACCAGGACGCCACCCAGAGGATAATGCAATAGTATTACCAGGACGCCACCCAGAGGATAATGCAATAGTATTAGCAGGATACCATCCAGAGGATAATGCAATAGTATTACCAGGACGCCACCCAGAGGATAATGCAATAGTATTACCAGGACGCCACCCAGAGGATAATGCAATATTATCACCAGGACGCCACCCAGAGGATAATGCAATAGTATTACCAGGACGCCACCCAGAGGATAACGCAATAGTATTACCAGGACGCCACCCAGAGGATAATGCAATAGTATTACCAGGATACCATCCAGAGGATAATGCAATAGTATTACCAGGACGCCACCCAGAGGATAATGCAATAGTATTACCAGGACGCCACCCAGAGGATAATGCAATAGTATTACCAGGACGCCACCCAGAGGATAATGCAATAGTATTACCAGGATGCCACCCAGAGGATAATGCAATATTATCACCAGGACGCCACCCAGAGGATAATGCAATATTATTACCAGGACGCCACCCAGAGGATAATGCAATAGTATTACCAGGACGCCACCCAGAGGATAACGCAATAGTATTACCAGGACGCCACCCAGAGGATAATGCAATAATATTACCAGGACACCACCCAGAGGATAATGCAATAGTATTACCAGGACACCACCCAGAGGATAATGCAATAGTATTACCATGACTCCACCCAGATGATAATGCAATAGTATTACCATGACGCCACCCAGAGGATAATGCAATAGTATTACCAGGACGCCACCCAGAGGATAATGCAATAGTATTACCAGGACGCCACCCAGAGGATAATGCAATAGTATTACCAGGACGCCACCCAGAGGATAATGCAATAGTATTACCAGGATGCCACCCAGAGGATAATGCAATATTATCACCAGGACGCCACCCAGAGGATAATGCAATATTATTACCAGGACGCCACCCAGAGGATAATGCAATATTATTACCAGGACGCCACCCAGAGGATAATGCAATATTATTACCAGGACACAAACACTTTGGTGGAAAGCTGCTCCCATCTCATGTGACAAAAGCAGCGGTGTGGAAACGACAACAACACTTGGTATGTAAAAGCACGTTTTGATTATTTAATTGACCTCCAACATGATTGGCTCTTACGTTCTTTATTAAGTGTATTTTCACCTGGAGTTGTTCTTTATTGTCGGCTACTACTTTCACCACTTTTAGTCTTGAAATCTTTGATTGTTTACTACACTACCTTACTCGCTCTGTTTAGCACATGGCCTCGCGTGAATCCTTAAAGAGATCGGTGGAGAAAACGCTTCAGAGGGTGTGAACAATGCTGAATGGTTGTGAACAAAAAAAGTGTAAAAACTCAACCAAAACTTTTCAAGGGCCATTTCTCAAAAGTGGGGTTACAAGTTTATCTAATTTCAAAGCAGCATTACTTTCCCATTGTTCCTCCAATTGCAGTACATGATATGCCATGTTGACTCTCTGGGTCTGCACTTTTATCCAATGTCAATTCTGATGATACTATTTAAGTTGAGACAGGACTGATGTGTTTGCCTTGTCCCACCATTATATTTGAGTCAAAGAGTCAAGCTTTAAAAGTGCCATCAATTTCAGAGGGTCTATCCCTTTAAGAGCAGAAGTCAACCTAGTAGGAAATGGTACAAGGCAGGGAAGGGCTTAGTGACATCACTTTGCTGAAGTGAAACTCAACTGGAAAACCTGAACAAAAGAAGGAAAACAAAGTTGGAGAATCACTGTCTCTTTTCCTCTGCTTGGAAGACAAACGACTTGGGTAAGGAGAGAGAGGGAGAAGAAGCAAACACTTATGCTAAGCTAATACTTGTTTGTTTATGTGATTTATATATATATATATATATATATATATATATATATATATATATATATATATATATATATATATATATATGTTAATTTATTTCACACTAAACCTGTGCACGTTAACCGCCTACTACATGAGTATTCAACTTCAGGAAATATCTTAATGTGCAAGGATTTATATGCGAGAACCTCGCCACATTTGCTTACAATATACAGTGCATTCGGGAAATTATTCAGACCCCTTCCCTTTTTCCACATTTTGTTACGTTACAGCCTTATTCTAAAATTAACTCAGTTGTTAAATTTCCTCATCCATCTACACACAATACTCCGTAATGACAAAGCAAAAACTTTTTTTTTTCATGTTTGCAAATGTATAAAAACATTTTTTTTTAAATATCACATTTACATAAGTTTTCAGACACTTTACTCAGTACTTTGTTGAAGCACCTTTGGCAGTGGTAACAGCATTGAGTCTTCTTGGTTATAACGCTAAAAGCTTGGCACACCTGTATTTTGGGGAGTTTCTCCCATTCTTCTCTGCAGATCCTCTAAAGCTCTATCAGGTTGGATGGGAACATCGCTGCACAGCTATTTTCAGGCCTCGCCAGAGATCTTAGATTGCGTTCAAGTCCAGACTCGTTCCGAAGCCACTCCTGTGTTCTCTTGGTTGTGTGCTTAGGGTTGTTGTCCTGTTGGAAGGTGAACCGTCACCCCAGTCTGAGGTCCTGAGCGCTCTGGAGAAGGTTTTCATCAAGGCTCTCTCTGTACTTTACTCTGTTCATCTTTCCCTCGATCCTGACTTGTCTCTCAGTCCCTGCTGCTGAAAAACATCCCCACAGCATGATGCTGCCACCACCATGCTTCACCGTAGGGATGGTATTGGCCAGGTTATGAGCAGTGCCTGGTTTCCTCCAGACGTGACACTTGGCATTCAGGCCAAAGAGTTAAATCATGGTTTCATCATACCAGAGAATCTTGTTTCTTATGGTCTGAGAGTCCTTTAGGTGTCTTTTGGCAAACTCCAAGTGGGCTGTCATGTGTCTTTTACTGAGGAGTGGCTTCCGTCGGGCCACTCTACCATGGAAGGTTCTCCCATCTCCACAGAGGAACTCTGGATCTCTTTCAGAGTGACAATCGGGTTCTTGGTCACCTCCCTGACCAAGGCCCTTCTGCCCCGATTGCTCAGTTTGGCCATGCAGAGAGTTCTAGGAAGAGTCTTGGTGGTTCCATTCAATTCTCATCGCAAAGGGTCTGAATACTTATATAAATAAGGTATCTATTTTTTATTTGTAATAAATTTGCAAACATTTCTAAAAGCCTGTTTTTGCTTTGCCATTATGAGGTATTGTGTGTAGATTGATAATATATATATATATTAGTATATATCAGTTCCAGTTTCATCCGTCTGGATGAGTTCACTGACCCAGTCACCTTCTCATGTGGACACAGCTTCCGCAAGGTCCGTATCAGTGGATAGTGGGATACCACTGACCTCTGTGAGTGTCCACTGTGTAAAAAATACCTTTTGACAGGAGACCTGATCTCAGCGTAGTAAGGATCACTTCCAAAATGGCTGCTCAGCTCAGGAAGTTGTCTCCGGTTAAAGTCACAACAATCACCCCAGAAGTTGAACTACACCTCCAGGAGAAGTGTCCTGTGATGTCTGTACTGAGGGTGAGCACAAGGCCCTGAAGTCTTGCCTGGTGTGTCTGGTCTCTTACTGCGAGACTCACCTGGAGCCTCATCAGAGAGTGGCAGCCTTGACGAGACACAAGCTGATCGATCCCGTGGACAACCTGGAAGACAAGGTGTGTCAGAGACACAGCAGACCCCTGGAGATGTTCTGCAGGATAGACCTGACGTGTGTGTGTCAGATCTGCACTGAGACAGACCACAAGACTCACAAGACTGTCCCTATAGAGGAAGAGTGTGGAGAGAGGAAGGCTCAGCTGGAGAAGACTAAGGGGAAAGTGCAGCAGATGATACGGGAACGAAAACAGAAGATTCAGGAGATCAAACACTCAGGGGACCTCAGCAAGAGAGATGCAGAGAAAGGCATAGCAGATAGTGTGGAGGTCTTCACTGCTCTGGTGCGGTGCATTGAGAAAAGCCAGGCTGAGCTCATCGAGGCGATTGAGAAGAAGCAGAAAGCGGCAGAGAGGCAGGCCGAAGAGTTTATCAAAGAGTTGGAGCAGGAAATCACCGAGCTACAGAGAAAAAGCACTGAACTGGATCAGTTGTCACACACTGAGGACCAGCTCCACCTCCTCCGGAGTTCTCCATCCCTCTGCAGCCTTCCACCTACCAAGAACTGGTCTGAGATCAGTGTAAACAAGAATCTGTGTGTGGGTACTGTGATGAGAGCTGTGTCTGAGCTAGGGAAGACACTCGATAAAGAGATGGAGAAGTTGCCTGAAATCAAGCTGAAGAGAATTAGGCAGTGTGCAGTAGATGTGACTTTTGATTCTGATACAGCACATCTCTGGCTTATCGTGTCTGGTGATGGGAAACAAGTGAGGTATGGAGACGGAGCACAGAACCTCCCTGACAACCCAGAGAGGTTTAATGCTGGCATCTGTGTCCTGGGAAAGGAGGGCTTCTCCTCAGGGAGATTCTACTATGAGGTGCAGGTAAAGGAAAAGACTGAATGGACTTTAGGAGTGGCAAAAGAATCCATCAACAGGAAGGGGTCTTTTACATTCTCCCCGGGGAATGGATTGTGGACTGTGGGGTTTTGGGATGGGGAGACGTACGAGGCCCACAATAAGAAAGTTGCCGTTCTGTCCCTGAGAGAGAAGCCCCAGAAGGTAGGGGTGTTTGTGGATTATGAGAAGGGAGAGGTCTCCTTTTATGATGTGGAAGCCTCGTCACATATCTACTCTTTTACTGGCTGCACCTTCACTGAGAAAATCTATCCCTTTTATTATACACATGTAAAAAACGAGGCCCCATTGATCATATGCCCTGTAAGTCTGACTGAGTTTTCACCTTAGAAAGCATGATGAAAGCATCACTAAACATAACCAACAATCACAACAACAAAAAATAACCAAAACGTATTTTAGAAAGTTTGAGACCTGACAGCTTCAACTGTATACTACAGTATCTGTGATTTTCTTTTAAAAACTTTGTAATTAGTCTTTGTCATCTTAATTAAAATCAGAACTGTACTCCTAGACACTTTCCTGTTGTGATGCTACAGTTCCTTCATCTAACCCGCTGAGATGACCTGCTATTATTAGATGTGCTTTAGTCACTCAGTGTGAGAGTGAGAAACGGATGGACTGACTGAACACACACACTAACACTTCATCATGACCACACAGTCTGTCGATGTTATAATGGGTGGGCGGGTGGGGAGGGGGGGGGGGGGGGGGGGGGAGTTTGAAGAAGACTTTGCCAAACTAAACTCTGAAAAAAAAAGAAACTTCCTCTCACTGTCAACTGCGTTTATTTTCAGCAAACTTAACATGTGTAAATATTTGTATGAACATAAGATTCAACAACTGAGACATAAACTGAACAAATTCCACAGACATGTGACTAACAGAAATGGAATAATGTGTCCCTGAACAAAGGGGGGGGGGGGGTCAAAATCAAAAGTAAAAGTCAGTATCTGGTGTGGCCACCAGCTGCATTAAGTACTGCAGTGCATCTCCTCCTCATGGACTGCACCAGATTTGCCAGTTATTGCTGTGAGATGTTACCCCACTCTTCCACCCAGGCACCTGCAAGTTCCCGGACATTTCTGGGGGGAATGGCCCTTGCCCTCACCCTCCTATCCAACAGGTCCCAGACGTGCTCAATGGGATGAGATCCGGGCTCTTCGCTGGCCATGGCAGAACACTGACATTCCTGTTTTACAGGAAATCACGCACAGAGCGAGCAGTATGGCTGGTGGCATTGTCATGCTGAAGGGTCATGTCAGGATGAGCCTGCAGGAAAGGGTACCACATGAGGGTGGAGGATGTCTTTCCTGAAACGCACAGCGTTGAGATTGCCTGCAATGACAACAAGCGCAGTCCGATGATGCTGTGACACACCGCACCAGACCATGACGGACCCTCCACCTCCAAATCTATCCCGCTCCAGAGTACAGGCCTCGGTGTAACGTTCATTCCTTCGACGATAAACGCAAATCCGACCATCACCCCTGGTGAGACAAAACCGCGACTCGTCAGTGAAGAGCACTTTTTGCCAGTCCTGTGTCATGACGTTGGCCTGTGGGTAAGGTTTATGATCCCCCCATAAATACCTTTCTCCCTTCCCTCTCTCTTGACTCTACAGAGGGACTCTTGAATAGGCTTTGTTAAACAGAGTCTGGGAACATCAAACAAGTGGAGGGAAATAAACTATATTTCAGTAATAGAACCAGTTGAAAGTATGCGTTGGTACTTAATGAATATAATGTCAGTTCGGTTGTCATCTGAGACATTATGACTGATGTCAGGACGACATAAACTGTATCTGGGAAAGTCTACACATTCTAGTTATCAGATTCACATGGACTTGTTGTGCAATTCAAATGTTTAAATATAAAATTATTTGTGAAAAGATGAATTTTAGCTTACAAATGAGAGAATTGGGTTTTCATAAGATTAGAGCTCTGCTCAATCAGTGGCCCGCCCCTGTGAAGAGACATGGGTTATAAACTATGAAACACACCCTTCTCTCCCTCCACTATATAAGCCCTTGACGAAAATGTAACCTCCTGTTCCGGGTACATTAGGACGACGTTCTGATGTCAGAAGGATTCAGATAATAACTACAGAACAAAGCCAACCTCAGCGTGAGCTTTGGTTGCCAATGGTATGAACTTTGAACTCTTATTCGCTACCGAAGTGATACCTCCTGTAAACGTGGGCTAGGAAAGGACGGACAGAGTATCCCGTCTACCACACAACGACGACACTACAACGTTTCCCGTTCACCACCAGAGACAGTCTTCAAAGGACAAAGGACTCTGTTGGGCAACACGGCCTTCCATCTACCACCAACCTATTGAAACGCAGCTCAGAGTAAATATGTATTGCATTTTCCTTTTCCAAATGGGCGGTAATTTAGAAGGCATAAGATTCTGTATTTACGATAGAGTAGCTGCCTACGGCCCGATAGAGACATCGCTTCTCCCTGTGTTCTTCAGTCTTCCCGCTCTTTCACTCAAACCCAACCCCCTTTTCTTTGTGTAACCAGCCTTTATGACATAATTTGTAATCAATGTATGATTCATTCTGTGTATATGTAATGCTGTCTAATTAGTTAGGTATTTAGAAAATAAATAATTAAAGCCAATTTTGTATTGCTGATTCAACTTGTTAGCCAGGGTTCGTGAAGATAACCAAGAATTTACAACTTTCAGATGAGACTGATATAAAGTGACGATTAATATTGACTGCTATTGATGTAAAATATTACTAGGTCTTTAAGAGTTTATTCGGAAGATAACTGCTCTATAAATATTATTTCGTGGTGCCCCGACTTTCTTGTTCATTACATTTACATGATTAGCTCAATCAGGTAATATTAATTACAGATAAAGGATTTTATAGAATAGCATGTCATATCACTTAATCCGGCATAGCCAAAGACACGACACCTGTCTGGTCCATCTTCATTTTAGTGTTTTTCAGAGTCAGTAGAAAGGCCTCTTTAGTGTCCTAAGTTTTCATAACTGTGACCTTAATTGCCTACCGTCTGTAAGCTGTTAATGTCTTAACGACCGTTCCACAGGTGCATGTTCATTAATTGTTTATGGTTCATTGAACAAGCATGGGAACCCTTTACAATGAAGATCTGTGAAGTTATTTGGATTTTTACGAATTATCTTTGAAAGACAGGGTCCTGAAAAAAGGGACGTTTCTTTTTTTTTGCTGAGTTTAGCTCCACAGGCCACAGCTAATCATGTGGGAGAGAGAATGACTCCAAGACAATGGTAGAAGACACTGTTGAGCATTATGCATGCTTCCCAAATGGCACCTTATTGCATATACTACACTAGGACGCTAGTCGAAAATAGTGCACTATATAGGGAACAGGGTACCATTTGGGACATAAGCATTATATAGTGAATATGTCACACTGTTAAAATTAAGCCGTGGCTGTAAATGCAGTCTCCCACGCTACGGAATATTTATTACCCGTATTAATATTTATAGAAGGCTATACAACCTCTGTCTGTTGTTAAGGATATTGCGGTTGCACAAGCAGGACACAGCACCTACACAATCAGCGTTTTGTGTGATAATGTAGGCTAATCTTTATAGTTGTTGACATATCATAGCCACTAGCCTGAGTTCCTGAAAATGTATGTAACTCCCCACTTGAGTTTTTGCATTGAGGCTAAAAAAAAACCGATCTGCGTTTTAACCACACACAGGCCATACTAACTGTTATTTCGCTTCTCAATGATCATGAAACTACCGCCGGTAGTAGGCTACCTAGCTATTCCACCTCGGGGCAGCCGAACGGACCCTATGTGTATGTGTATAGGGACCGGTGTTGTGCCGAAAATCTCCCCCCTATCAGATCCCCCCCATTTGCGTGAACGCGTACAGCACTCAATTCTTCATTGCTGCGCTTCAAAGCCGCCGTCAGTTTAACCTACATTTCAGTGATCTTCTATGTGTGTCCTTCAGCTGTCAATGATCAGTTAGGCGGCATTTAATTTGATTAGTAATGTCTGCATTTTTCGGTTTGGCTATTTGTTTCAAGTTTATTAGTCTATAAATAAATATCTTTGCCAAAATTCGTCATCTCTCTCCCATGTCTTATTCGACTAGTAGTTTTTCTGAAATGTGTATTGCTTGCCTACATTTTACTCCCTCCTCTATGTTTAATATAACACACATACATTCATTATTCATTTTGGTTGCCTATCCTGACATGAAGTTTGTTCTATAGAAAGTAATTGACTCTAGCCACAAAATTATGGAAATTAGAAGGGGGGGGGGGGGGCTTTCTGGCACAACATCTGTCACCAGTCTGACAATGGGCGAGTTCATTTTGCATCACCCGGCGCGATATTATTTCTGACGTCGTTTGTCAACTACTGCTTTAGACTGCATACTATGTGATGATAATCTTAATAGTGATGCTGACATATTGTAGCCAGAGTGACGGAAAAAACAAACTAGTCAATGTTTGCAATGATAATGAGAAAATAATCCCTTGTATGTTGACTGCCTGCATGTGTCTTGCTTGTGTTTGATATGCTTGCCCAAATACACTGTTTGGCACGTACAAAAAAAAACGTTTATGATCATGTCTTTTGTGTACAACATGATAGCAGCGTGTAGCCCAACGCCTATCCTGAAAAAAATAACATGAAATCACGCTTGAGACATGGAATGCATAGTTGGAACATGGCAAACATATCTTTAGAGTACAATATGAAGTTTCCCCATACATGTCAGTGAGAGGGAAGCACTTGTTACCGTTTCTCCTCTCAAAATCTGATTAAAACCTTACCTTAACCAAACTGCTAACTTTATGCCTAACATGAAATTAAGATCAGAAAACATATTCTTTTTTTAATGCATTTGTACCATAATGCTAATTTGACTTTGTGGCTGTGGTAACTAGTGGAAACCGGGGGAAGCGGCAGCAAAGCACTGGGAGCGCTGAGCAGAAGCCACTGTACTTAACGCACATGCGTAGATATCAACGTATCAATATCAACGGCAAATCGGGTTCCAGAAAATCTGGGACCGCAGTCACTCCAGTTGAAATTAAGTTCTTGAACACCAAAAATAAATTAACACCTAAACTAGTGGCAACTGAGCTGCCACCAACTTGAAGGAGAAGAAACATTTTCTGGATTATTGAAACACCTCATCCTGTGATGTTTTGAAACATTACATGGTGTGTTGTAACACAACTTAATCCAGTGTTGAGCAACACCTTGCCAGGGACTGGGAGCACTACCGGAAATGGTTGAAACCACTATTTTAGTTCAGTGCAGAATTAGATCCCTTCAGTTTTTGTGTCGTTTCCTCACTCTAAAGCTTCTAAACACACTACTGGTTAGAGCAGTAACCGAAAGGTTGCTGGATTGAATCCCCAAGCTGACAAGGTAAAAATCTGTCATTCTGCCCCAGAGCAAAGTAGTTAACCCACTGTTCCCCAAGCGCCGAAGACTTGGATGTTGATTATGGCAGCCCCCCGCACCTCTCTGATTCAGAGAGGTTGGGTTAAATGCGGAAGACACATTTCAGTTGAATGCTTTCAGTTGTACAACTGACTAGATATCCCCCTTTCCCTTTTACCATTATGATGTTTTGAATCCTGTCTAGTGCAGAATTAGATCACATCTTCTAGGGTATTTTAATATTTAACATTGACTTATGTATCTGCCACTGGAGGTTGGTGGTGCCTTAATTGAGGAGGACAGGCTCATGGTAATGACTGGAGCGGTATTAGTGGTATGGTATCAAATACATTTATTAATTTTAATTGAACCTTTATTTAACTAGGCAAGTCAGTTAAGAATAAATTATTGTTTATAATGACGGCCTACCCCGGTCAAACCCGGACGACGCTGGGCCAATTCCGAGCTGGCCATGGGTGCACCTGAGCCACACTCAAGGTACTAAATGATATCATAACCACCATCGATAAAAGACAGTACTGTGCAGCCGTCTTCATCGACCTGGCCAAGGCTTTTGACTCTGTCAATCACCGTATTCTTTTCGGCAGACTCAACAGCCTTGGTTTCTCAAATGACTGCCTCGCCTGGTTCAACTACTTCTCAGATAGAGTTCAGTGTGTCAAATCGGAGGGCCTGTTGTCCGGGCCTCAGGCAATCTCTATGGGGGTGCCACAATTCTTAGGCCGACTCTCTTCTCTGTATATATCAACAATGTCGCTCTTGCTGCGGGTGATTCCTTGATCCAACTCTACGCAGACGACACCATTCTGTATACTTCTGGCCCTTCTTTGGACACTGTGTTAACTAACCTCCAAACAAGCTTCAATGCCATACAACACTCCATCCGTGGCCTCCAACTGCAAGTAAAACTTAATGCATGTTTTGTGATGCACGACCAGCATCACTACTCTGGACGGTTATGACTTAGAATATGTGGACAACTACAAATACCTAGGTGTCTGGCTAGACTGTAAACTCTCCTTCCAGACTCATATTAAGCATCTACAATCCAAAATTAAATCTAGAATCAACTTCCTATTTTGCAACAAAGTCTCCTTCACTCACACTGCCAAACATACCCTCGTAAAACTGACTATCCTACCGATCCTCGACTTCGGCGATGTCATTTACAAAATAGCCTCCAACACTACTCAGCAAACTGGATGCAGTCTATCACAGTGCCATCTGTTTTGTCACCGAAGCCCCATACACTACCCACCACTGTGACCTGTACGCTCTCGTTGGCTGGTCCTCACTACATATTCGTCGCCAGACCCACTGGTTCCAGGTCATCTATAAGTCTTTGCTAGGTAAAGCTCCGCCTTATCTCAGCTCACTGGTCACGATAAAAACACCCACCTGTAGCACGCGCTCCAGCAGGTATATCTCACTGGTCATCACCAAAGCCAACACCTACATTTGGTCGCCTTTCCTTCCAGTTCTCTGCTGCCAATGACTGGAGCAAATTGCAAAAATGGCTGAAGTTGGAGACTTATATCTCCCTCACTAACTTTAGTCATCAGCATCTGAGCAGCTTATCGATCGCTGCAGCTGTACATAGTCCATCTGTAAATAGCCCATCCAGCTACCTACCTCAACCCCATATTGTTTTTATTTACTTTTTTTGCTCTTTTGCACACCAGTATTTCTACTTGCACATCATCATCTGCACATCTATCACTCCAGTGTTAATCTGCTAAATTGTAATTACTTCGCTACTTATGGCCTATTTATTGCCTTACCTCCTTATGCCATTTGCACACACTGTATATAGATTTTTCTATTGTGTTATTGACTGTGCTTTTGTTTATTCCATGTGTAACTCTGTGTTGTTGTATGTGTCGAACTGCTTTGCTTTATCTTGGCCAGGTCACAGTTGTAAATGAGAACTTGTTCTCAACTGGCCTACCTGGTTAAATAAAGGTGAAATTAAAAATGTAAAAATTGTATGCCATCCTATGGGACTCCCAATCACGGCCGGTTGTGATACAGCCTGGAATCAAACCAGGGTCTGTAGTGACGCCTCTAGCACTGAGATGCAGTGCCTTAGAACGCTGTGACACTTGGGAGTCCATGGTTTCCATGTTTTTTGATGCCATTCCATTTAATCTGTTCCAGCCATTATTGTGAGCCATCCTCCTCTCAGCAGCCCCCTGTGGTATCCGATCATTTGCCAGTTTAACCCATTTTGAAAGCATTGTTGAGCACAGGGCTCACTCCACCAGCAGTAACTAGAGGTTTATCAGCAAGCATTGCAGGATGCTGTGTTTGTTTCTACCATGTTTGTAATGTGGGAATGGGTTGCCTCATCACCAGTGGCAGTGTGTGGGTAAAATCACCAGGGAAATCAAGCCAGGGGGGAAAAAAGCCATATTACAACCTATATGTTGTGAAAATTGCATTTGCTCTTATAACCTGTTCATATACCTTGACACCATGATAAATAGTCCTTAGGCCGACACAATAAGAAGACACAGTGGCAGAATAAATTCAACCACACCTTTGTTTCATCACAAAACCGGAGAGCAACATGCCAACGTCTGTTTGATGAAGTTACATGACCTACAACATGATCAAGCAAGTTAATGTTTCTGACATTTTCAGACTATTAAACAACTATTGATTTAGAACCACGGAGAGTTACCACTAGTGCGCAAAGAAAACAGGAGCTGCCTCCATTAATACAGCATCACTTCAACATAATCTAAATCACCTCTGCCTTGTCTAATTCAGTGACAACTAAAAGATTCCAAAAAAACGACTTAGTCCAATCAACGTCAGTCAACGTCAGCTAAATCAACGTCAGCTAAGTCAACATCAGCTGATGATCAACGTCAGCTAAATCAACGTCAGCTGATGATCAACGTCAGCTAAATCAACGTCAGCTAAAGATGACATGGCTGTCCATGGCTCTGATTTCTGTGTATGTGCTTGTGTGGATGCTTGCAAGTTTTTAAAAAAGCACGTTGACTCACCCTACTTGTAGAGAAATGCCAGCAATGCCATCAATCTCTCTTTCATGTTCCTTGAATGGTCTATGAGTCTGTCAAACAGGACACGCTTTGAGTTTTTGTTATCCTAGGCTACCTGGCTAAAATGCTTGCTCGCTAGCCTAACTTCCTTTCATGGGCAACGATGCGCCAGGCCAACTAGTTAACATTAGGCTAACGTTACTACATCTAGCTACATATTTAACTTCCATCCTCTCAGGCCAGGGGACAATGTACACATTTACAGTTGGATTAGAATCCCTGTTATAATCATAATCATTGGCCAGTACGGATGTGATTGGTGTGAAGCCAAACCCAAACTGGCTTCCCTTGACACTTTTTTTTTGGTGCGCCAGGAACATTCACAGCTGAGCTCACTCAGTTTAACTCAATGCTGATTGGCTATTATTTTATACTTTTTTTTATCACGGGAGGCCAAACGCTTGTTGGCTTCCCTTGCATTCAATGCTACCGGCGGCAACAATGTCAGAATCTTTTTGACCAGACAGAACCAAATAGTTGGGCTACACATACTAAAACAGAGGAGCTCTGTTTCGTACACTCAGATGCTTTCTCCAGTGAAATACATTGAAGGACGTTTATGAAACACAGAGAGACAAAATGGCACCCATGAATAACACGTCACTGAACATAATTTTTGCCTGACAGGTTTGGATATTCGTTCATCGTGGTCCATTACACCTTAACAAGCTGATTAATATAGAATATAGAAGTATACTTTTCTTTCTTCAAACATACATATGACATTGTGTATTAAAATCATAATATCAAAATGACCGACAGTCTGCTAAAAACAGAGGCATGTGGCCCGGAAGTGTAAGGAGATTACAATCAGACTTCCAATGAGTTCAATCACTCCATTTTCTCTATTCTGGTTATCCTCAGAATAGATACTTGCATTTTGAGGAATATTTAAAAAACTTCTTATGGCAGCAATCCCGGTGACGGGATGTTATGACAACAGCCAGTGAAAGTGCAGGGCGCCAAATTCAAAACAACAGAAATCTCATAATGTCACGTTCCTGACCTATTTCTGTTAGTTTGTTATATGTGTTAGTTGGTCAGGACGTGAGTTTGGGTGGGCATTCTATGTTTTCTGTTTCTGTGTTGGTTTTGGGTTGCCTGGTATGGCTCTTAATTAGAGGCAGGTGTTTGGTGTTCCTCTAATTAAGAGTCATATTTAGGTAGGCGTTGTCACAGTGTTCGTTGTGGGTGATTGTCTTCCGTGTCTGTGTTTGTACACCACGCAGGACTGTTTACGGTTTGTTCGGTTTGTGTAGCCTATGTTCCTATTCGTGCGTTTTTCTTGTTTTATGTAAGTACGTCGTTTAGGTCTGTCTACACCGTTTGTTGTTTTTTTGTTAGTTTAATCAAGTTCGTGTTTCGTTAATAAAATTATGTCTTTTCACTACGCTGCGCCTTGGTTCCCTCAATACACCTCCTCGTCTGATGAAGAGGAGGAGGATTACCGTTACAGAATCACCCACCAAGAATCCAGAACCAAGCAGCGTAATTTGGAGCAACGGGGAGGTATACAGGACTTATGGAGTTGGGAGCAAGTATTTAACGGAGAAGGACCATGGGCTAAAGTAAATCACCGTCCATGGGAACAGCTGGAGGCAGTTCGGAGAGCGGAGGAAAAGAGAGAGAGGAACCGGAGTTATGAGGGAACGCGTCTTGCACGGAAGCCCAAAAAGCCCGTGAGTAATACCCAAAAATTTCTTGGGGGGGGCTAAGAGGTAGTGGGCCAAGGGCAGGTAGGAGACCTGCGCCCACTTCCCAGGCTTACCGTGGAGAGCGGGAGTACGGGCAGGCGCCGTGTTACGCAGTAGAGCACACGGTGTCTCCTGTACGAGTGCATAGCCCAGTGCGGGTTATTCCACCTCCCCGCACTGGTAGGGCTAGATTGGGTATTGAGCCAGGTGTCATGAGGCCGGCTCAACGCGTCTGGTCTCCAGTGCGTCTCCTCGGGCCGGCATACATGGCACCTGCCTTACGTATGGTTTCCCCGGTTCGCCTACATAGGCCGGTGCGGGTTATTCCACCTCCCCGCACTGGTCGGGCGACCGGGAGCATTCAACCAGGTAAGGTTGGGCAGGCTCAATGCTCAAGAGAGCCAGTACGCCTCCACGGTCCGGTATTTCCGGCGCCACCTCCCCGCCCCAGCCTAGTACCTACAGTGCCTACACTACGCACTAGGCTACCAGTGCGTCTCCTGAGCCCTGTTCCTCCTCCACGCACTCTCCCTGTAGTGCGTGTATCCAGTTCGGTGCCTCCAGTTCCGGCACCACGCACTAAGCCTCCTGTGCGTCTCCAGAGCCCTGTACACACTGTTTCTTCTCCCCCTACTAATCCTGATGTGCTTGTCCTCAGCCCGGTGCCACCAGTGCCGGTACCACGCACCAGGTATAGAGTGGGCTTTGAGAGTCCAGTGTGCCCTGTCCCTGCTCCCCGCACTAGCATGAAGGTGCGTGTCCTTAGCCCGGTGCCTCCAGTTCCGGCACCAGGTCTACAGTGCGCCTTATCCGGCCAGAGCCATCCGTCTCCCCAGCGCCATCTGAGCCATCCGTCTCCCCAGCGCCATCTGAGCCATCCGTCTCCCCAGCGCCGTCTGAGCCATCCGTCTCCCCAGCGCCGTCTGAGCCATCCGTCTGCCATGAGCCTGCAAAGCCGCCCGTCTGCCATGAGCCTGCAAAGCCGCCCGTCTGCCATGAGCCTACAGAGCCGTCCGCCAGACAGGAGCCGCTAGAGCCGTCCGCCAGACAGGAGCCGCTAGAGCCGTCCGCCAGACAGGAGCCGCTAGAGCCGCCCGTCAGACAGGATCTGCCAGAGCCGCCAACCAGACAGGATCTGCCAGAGCCGCCAACCAGACAGGATCTGCCAGAGCCGCCAACCAGACAGGATCTGCCAGAGCCGCCAACCAGACAGGATCTGCCAGAGCCGCCAACCAGACAGGATCTGCCAGAGCCGCCAACCAGACAGGATCTGCCAGAGCCGCCAACCAGACAGGATCTGCCAGAGCCGCCAACCAGACAGGATCTGCCAGAGCCGCCAACCAGACATGAGCGGCCAGAGCCGTCAGAGAGCCATGAGCGTCGAGAGCCGTCAGCCTGCCATGAGCGTCGAGAGCCGTCAGCCTGCCATGAGCGTCGAGAGCCGTCAGCCTGCCATGAGTGTCGAGAGCCGTCAGCCAGCCATGAGCGTCGAGAGCCGTCAGCCAGCCATGAGCGTCGAGAGCCGTCAGCCAGCCATGAGCGTCGAGAGCCGTCAGCCAGCCATGAGCGTCGACAGCCGTCAGCCAGCCATGAGCGTCGAGAGCCGTCAGCCAACCATGAGCGTCGAGAGCCGTCAGCCAGCCATGAGCGTCGAGAGCCGTCAGCCAGCCATGAGCGTCGAGAGCCGTCAGCCAGCCATGAGCGTCGAGAGCCGTCAGCCTGCCATGAGCGTCGAGAGCCGTCAGCCAGCCATGAGCGTCGAGAGCCGTCAGCCAGCCATGAGCGTCGAGAGCCGTCAGCCTGCCATGAGCGTCGAGAGCCGTCAGCCTGCCATGAGCGTCCAGATTCGTCAGTCAGCCATGAGCTGCCCTTCAGCCTGAAACGGCTATATACCCAGAACTGCCCATCAGTCCAGAGCTGTCTCTCTGTCCGGAGCTGCCTTTCAGTCCGGAGTTGCCCCGCTATCATGATCTCCCTCTCTATCTTGATCTACCTCTATATTCTGATCTATCCCTCTGTCTTGATCTATCTCTCTGTCCCGGTGCTGTCCCTATCATTGATGTTACTAAGAAGATTTTGTGGGGGTAAAAGGAGGGTGGACATTCTTAGGGGGAGATGGAGGCTAGGATGGATTATGGTGGGGTGGGGACCTCGCCCGGAGCCTGAGCCACCACCGTGGTCAGATGCCCACCCAGACCCTCCCCTAGATTTTGTGCTGGTGCGCCCAGAGTTCGCACCTTATGGGGGGGGTTATGTCACGTTCCTGACCTATTTCTGTTAGTTTGTTATATGTGTTAGTTGGTCAGGACGTGAGTTTGGGTGGGCATTCTATGTTTTCTGTTTCTGTGTTGGTTTTGGGTTGCCTGGTATGGATCTTAATTAGAGGCAGGTGTTTGGCGTTCCTCTAATTAAGAGTCATATTTAGGTAGGCGTTGTCACAGTGTTCGTTGTGGGTGATTGTCTTCCGTGTCTGTGTCTGTACACCACTCGGGACTGTTTACGGTTTGTTCGGTTTGTGTAGCCTATGTTCCTATTCGTGCGTTTTTCTTGTTTTATGTAAGTACGTCGTTTAGGTCTGTCTACACCGTTTGTTGTTTTTGTTAGTTTAATCAAGTTCGTGTTTCGTTAATAAAATTATGTCTTTTCACTACGCTGCGCCTTGGTTCCCTCAATACACCTCCTCGTCTGATGAAGAGGAGGAGGATTACCGTTACACATAATTAAAATTCCTCAAGCATACATGTGTTTTATACCATTTTAAAGATAATCTTGTTGTTAATCCCATCAAAGTGTCCGAATTCAAATATGCTTTTCAGCGAAAGCACTACAAACGATTATGTTAGGTCACACTAAACCACAATAAGCACAGCCATTTTTCCAGCGAAAGATAGCAGTCACAAAAAGCAGAAATATAGCTAAAATTAATCACTAAACTTTGATGATCTTCATCAGATGACACTCATAGGACTTCATGTTACACAATACATGCATGTTTTGTTTGATAAAGTTCATATTTATATAAAAAAATCTGAGTTTACATTGGCGCGTTGCATTCACTAGTTCCAAAAACAACAGAAATACTCATCATAAATGTAGATGATAATACAAGTTATACACATGGAATTATAGATATACCTCTCCTTAATGCAACCGCTGTGTCAGATTTCAAAAGAACTTTACGGAAAAAGCAAACCATGCAATAATTTGAGACGGAGCTCAGAACAAGAGTCAAATTAGCCGCCATGTTGGAGTCAACAGAAACCAGAAATTACATGGTAAATGTTTCCTTAACGTTGATAAAATTCATCAGAATGCACTCCCAGGAATCCCAGGTCCACAATAAATGCTTGTTTTGTTCGATAATGTCTGTTATTTATGTCCAATTAGCTACTTTGGTTAGCGCGTTTGGTAAACAATTCCAAAGTCACAAAGCGCGTTCACTAAAACGTGACGAAATGTCCAAAAGTTCTGTAACAGTAAGTAGAAACATGTCAAACGATGTATTGAATCAATCTTTAGAACGTACATCTTGAATAACGTTCTAACCGGAGAACTACATTGGCTTCAGTTGAGCGATGGAACGGAGCTACCTCTCAGGTGAACGCGCGTGGTCAAAGCGTGGTCACCTCATGGCAGTGGTTACTCATTCCTGTCTCCTTCGGCCCCCCTTCACAGCAGAGTGATCAGACAAAGTTCTATTTGCTGTTGACATATAGTGGAAGCCGTAGGAAGTGAAAACTCATCCATATCTCGCTGTAATGTCAATGGGAGCTTGGTTGAAAATCTACCTCAGAAAAAATCCAAACAGGAAGTGGAACTTCTCAGGTTTGTGCCTGCCATATGAGTTCTGTTATACTCACAGACATAATTCAAACCGTTTTAGAAACTTCAGAGTGTTTTCTATCCAATACTAATAATAATATGCAACTATGACTGGGGAGCAGACCGTTTACTCTGGGCACCTCTGTGAACCTTTCATCCAAGCTACTCAATACTGCCCCTGCAGCCATAAGAAGTTTGGTTCATTCTTAAAATTTGTTAGTGAAATGAAATTAACAAATCATTGAAATTACTTGCATATGTTGTCCATTTCAATTCACCTCAGAATAATTTCTGTTGAGTGTGTAAAATTCCAATAAAATTCCAATGAAATGTTCCATCTTACTGCCCCAGAAGTCAGAGGTTCAATTCCCGCTTCCGCCTGTCCCACTTTCACTCCTCGTCTATCTCCTGTTTCTAATCTAGTCTAAATAAAGCATTGAAAAAGGTGGAAATCCAGAAGAAAATATTCTCCATAGGCTCTTTTAATCAATCAATATATAGGCTATAAACCGTTTGCATTTGTAAACCATTGATTGTATGAGAAACACCGTTTTTACATTTACATTTACATTTAGCAGACGCTCTTATCCAGAGCGACTTACAAATTGGAAAGTTCATACATATTCATCCTGGTCCCCCGGTGGGAATTGAACCCTGGTCCCCCCTTGGGAAATGAACCCACAACCCTGGCGTTGCAAGCGCCATGCTCTACCAACTGAGCCACACACGGGACTTTTTGAGTTTTAATGCAGCCTTTTACATTCACTGAACCCCCAAAATGGGTTTTCACAACGCTCTCTTAAAAACACCCATATTCAGGTTGAAGAACCACTTTGGGTGTTTCAGAGTACTTCTACTCTGTTTTTAAATTATACGTTTTCATGTCTTTATTGAACACACCGTGTACACATTCACAGTGCAGGGTGGGAAAAGTATGTGAACCCTTGGATTTAATAACTGGTTGACCCTCCTTTGGCAGCAATAACCTCAACCAAACGTTTTCTGTAGTTGCGAATCAGACCTGCACAACGGTCAGGAGGAATTTTGGACCATTCCTCTTCACAAAACTGTTTCAGTTCAAGCAATATTCTTGGGATGTCTGGTGTGAACTGCTCTCTCGAGGTCATGCCACAGCATCTCAATCCGGTTGAGGTCAGGACTCTGACTGGGTCACTCTAGAAGGTGTATTTTCTTCTGTTGAAGCCATTCTGTTGCTAATTTACTTCTGTGTTTTGGGTCGTTGTCCTATTGCATCACCCAACTTCTGTTGAGCTTCAATTGGTGGACAGATAGCCTAACATTCTCCTGCAAAATGTCTTAATAAACTTGGGAATTCATTTTTCCATTGATGATAGCAAGCTGTCCAGGCCCTGAGGCATCAAAGCAGCCCCAAAACATGATGCTCCCTCCACCAGACTTTACAGTTGGGATGAGGTTTTGATGTGTGTGCTGTGATTTTTTTCTCCACACATAGTGTTGTGTGTTCCTTCCAAACAACTCAACTGTAGTTTCATCTGTCTACAGAATATTTCACCAGTAGCGCTGTGGAACATCCAGGTGCATTTTCACAAACTTCAGACGTGCAGCAATGTTTTTTTTTGGACAGCAGTGGCTTCTTCTGTGGTGCCCTCCCATGAACACCATTCTTGTTTAGTGTTTTACGTTCGTCTACGGAGATGTTAGCATGTTCCATAGATTCGATTTCTGTAAGTCTTTAGCTGACACTTTAGGATTCTTCTTAACCTCATTGAGCATTCTGCACTGTGCTCTTGCAGTCATCTTTGCAGGACGGCCACTCCTAGGGGGAGTAGCAACAGTGCTGAACTTTCTCCATTTATAGACAATTTGTCTTTCCGTGGTCTGATACACATCAAGGCTTTTAGAGATACTTATGTAACCATGTCCAGCTTTATGCAAGTCAACAATTCTTAATCTGAGATCTCTTTTGTTTGAGGCATGGGTCACATCAGGCAATGCTTCTTGTGAACTCAAATTTTGTGAGTGTTTTTTATAGGGCAGGGCAGCTCTAACCAACATCTCCAATCTCATCTCATTGATTGGACTAACGGTTAGCAGACTCTTGGCTCCAATTAGCTTTGGAGAAGTCATTAGCCTAGGGATTCACATACTTTTCCCAACCTACACTGTGAATGTATTCAATATAAAAACACAATAATTTGTGTGTTATTAGTTTAAGCACACTACGTTGGTCTATTGTTATGACTTAGATAAAGATGATATCAAATTTGATGACCAATTTATGCAGAAATCCAGGTAATTCCAAAGGGTTCACATACTTTTAAAAAACTTTTTTTACCGGGGACAATAATAGCATCATGTGTGGTTAATGTGTGTTAAAAGTGTGTGTAATGTGTGTTAAAAGTGTGTGTAATGTGTGTGTGCGTGTGTAAGAGAGAGCTAAGTGGATGGAGATACATGACAGTTTCATACATGATTCATTTTCTTTGCATCAGAGACAGAGAAACACCCTGGTCTGCAGATAAGCCCACATGTCTCATGAGTTTTCAGAGAGTTTCGTGAGAGTTTCACCCTAGCAGGTGGCCACTAGCAGATGTAAAAGGTCATCCTAGGTCTCTCTGGCGACACCATAGGAGTTCTAATACCTTCTCCTTAACACTTTAGATTCTGTTCACTGTCTCATTATCGCAGTCCTTTGTTGACCTAGGGTGTGCGTGTGTGTGTGTGTGTGTGTGTGTGTGTGTGTGTGTGTGTGTGTGTGTGTGTGTGTGTGTGTGTGTGTGTGTGTGTGTGTGTGTGTGTGTGTGTGTGTGTGTGTGTGTGTGTGTGTGTGTGTGTACATGTCCAACTCAAAATACACCACACACCACATACTGTATACACACACACACACACACACACACACACACAATAATATCGACGAATATACTGATACTGTGAATGAGTTTATCAGGAAGTGCATTGGAGATGTTGTGCCCACTGTGACTATTAAAACTTTCCCTAACCAGAAACCGTGGATAGATGGCGGCATTCGCACAAAACTGAAAGCGTGAACCACCGCATTTAACCATGGAAAGGTGACTGGGAATATGGCCGAATACAATTATGGCCAAATACAATTCAACAGCTCATGTGGCAGGGTCTACAAACAATCACGGACTACAAAAGGAAAACCAGCCACGTCGCGGACACCGATGTCTTGCTTCCGGACAAGCTAAACACCTTCTTCGCCCGCTTTGAGGATGACACAGTGCCACCGATGCGGCCCACTACCAAGGACTGTGGGCTCTCCTTCTCCGTGGCTGATGTGAGTAAGACATTTAAGCGTGTTAACATTCACAAGGCTGCCAGCCCAGGCAGCATCCCGAGCTGCGTCACCAGAGCATGCGCAGACCAGGTAGCTGGTGTGTTTACGGACATATTCAATCTCTTCCTATCCCAGTCTGCTGTCCCCACGTGCTTCAAGATGGCCACCATTGTTCCTGTTACCAAGAAAGCTAAAGTAACTGAACTAAATGACTATCGCCCCGTAGCACTCACTTCTGTCATCATGAAGTGCTTTGAGAGACTAGTCAAGGATCATATCACCTCCACCTTACCTGTCACCCAAGACCCACTTCAATTTGCTTACCGCCCCAATAGATCCACAGACGATGCAATCACCATCACACTGCACGCTGCCCTATCCCATCTGGACACGACGAATACCTATGTAAGAATGCTGTTCATTGAATATAGCTAGGCATTCAGCACCATAGTACCCTCCAAGCTCATCATTAAGCTAGAGGCCCTGGATCTAAACCCCGCCCTGTGCAGCTGGGTCCTGGACTTCCTGACGGGCTGCCCTCAGGTGGTGAAGGCAGGGAACAACACCTCCACTTCGCTGATCCTCAACACCGGGGCCTCACAAGGGTGTGTGCTCAGCCCCCTCCTGTACTCCCTGTTCACCCATGACTGTGTGGCCAAGCACGCCTCCAACTCAATCATCAAGTTTGCAGACAGTGGTAGGCTTGATTACCAAAACTGATGAGACGGCCTACAGGGAGGAGGTGAAGGCTCTGGGAGTGTGGTGACAGGAAAATTACCTCTCACTCAACAAAACAAAGGAGATGATCGTGGACTTCAGGAAACATTAAAGGGAGCAACCCCTTATCCACATCGACGGGACCGCAGTGGAGAAGGTGGAAAGCTTCAAGTTCCTTGGCGTACACATCACTGACAAACTGAAATGGACGACCCACATAGACAGTGTGGTGAAGAAGGTGCAACAGCGCCTCTTCAACCTCAGGAGACTGAATAAATTTGGCTTGGCACCTAAAACCCTCACAAACCTATATAGATGCACAATTGAGAGCATCCTGTCGGGCTGTATCACTGCTTGGTATGGCAACTGCACCGCCCGCAACCGCAGGGCTCTCCAGAGGGTGGTGCGGTCTGCCCAACGCATCACTGGAGGCAAACTACCTTCCCTCCAGTACACCTTCCTCACCCGATGTCACAGGAAGGCCAAAAAGATCATCAAGGATAACAACCACCCGAGGCACTGCCTGTTCACCCCACTATCATCCAGAAAGCAAGGTCAGTACAGGTGCATCAAAGCTAGGACTGAGATACTGAAAAACAGCTTCGATCTCAAGGCCATCAGACTGTTAAATAGCCGTCACTTGCACCTTAGAGGCTGCTGCCTATATACATAGACTTGAAATAACTGGCCACTTTAATAAATGGAACACTAGTCACTTTAATAATGTTTACATATCTTGCATTACCCATCTCATTGTGTACACTGTATTCTATACTATTCTACTGTATCTTAGTCTATGCCTCTCTGACATTGCTCGTCCATATATTTATATAGTCTTAATTCCATTCCTTTACTTAGATGTGTGTATTGGGTATATGTTGTGAAACTGTTAGATATTACTTGTTAAATATTACTGCGCTGTCGGAGCTAGAAGAACAAGCATTTCGCTACAATAACATCTGTTAAACACGTGTATGTGACCAATAAAATGTTATTTGATTTGACAGACACACACACATCCAGGTTCCGAGTTTACCCTTTGTTTTAATCACACTTTGGGCTTACAGCAGCACCTGTCTGTTTCTGGACATACAGTTGAAGTCGGAAGTTTACATACACTTAGGGTGGAGTCATTAAAACTCGTTTTTCAACCACTCCAAAAATGTCTTGCTAACAAACTATAGCTTTGGCAAGTTGGTTAGGACATCTACTTCGTGCATGACACAAGTCATTTTTCCAACAATTGTTTACAGACAGATTATTTCACTTATAATTCATTTTATCACAAATCCAGTGGTTCAGAAGTTTACATACAGTAGTTGACGCTGCCTTTAAACAGCTTGGAAAATTCCAGAAAATTATGTATTGGCTTTAGAAGCTTCTTATAGTCTAATTGACATAATTTGAGTCAATTGGAGGTGTACCTGTGGATGTATTTCAACGCCTACCTTAAAACTCTGTGCCTCTTTGCTTGGCATCATGGGAAAATCAAAAGAAATCAGCCAACAAAAATTGTAGACCTCCACAAGTCTGGTTCATCCTTGGGAGCAATCTCCAAACTCCTGAAGGTACCACGTTCATCTGTACAAACAATAGTACGCAAGTATAAACACCATGGGACCACGCAGCCGTCATACCGCTCAGGAAGGAGACACGTTCTGTCTCCTGGAGATGAACGTGCTTTGGTGCGGAAAGTGCAAATCAATCCCAGAACAACAGCAAAGAACCTTGTGAAGATGCTGGAGGAAACAGGTACAAAGTATCTATATCCACAGTAAAACGAGTCCTATATCAACATAACCTGAAAGGCCGCTCAGCAAGGAAGAAGCCATTGCTCCAAAACCGCCATAAAAAAGCCAGACTACGGTTTGCAACTGCACATAGGGACAAAGATTGTACTTTTTGGAGAAATGTCCTCTGGTCTGATGAAACAAAAAAAACTGGCCATAATGACCATTGTTATGTTTGGAGGGAAAAGGGGGAGGCTTGCAAGCCGAAGAACACCATCCCAACCGTGAAACATTGTGAAACATTGGGGTTGCAGCATCATGTTGTGGGGGTGTTTTGCTGCAGGAGGGACTGGTGCACTTCACAAAATAGATGGCATCATGAGGCAGGACAATTATGTGGATATAATGAAGTAACATCTCAAGACATCAGTCAGGAAGTTAAAGCTTGGTCGCAAATGTGTCTTTCAAATGGACAATGACCCCAAGCATATTTCCAAAGTTGTGGCAAAATGGCTTAAGGACAACAAAGTCAAGGTATTGGAGTGGCCATCACAAAGCCCTGACCTCAATCCTATAGAAAATCTGTTGGCAGAACTGAAAAAGTGTGTGTGAGCAAGGAGGTCTACAAACCTGACTCAGTTACACCAGCTCTGTCAGGAGGAATGGGACAAATCTCACCCAACTTATTGTGGGAAGCTTGTGGAATGCAACCCGAAACGTTTGACCCAAGTTAAACAATTTAAAGGCAATGCTACCGAATACTAATTGAGTGTATGTAAAGTTCTGACCCACTGGGAATGTGATGAAAGAAATAAAAGCTGAAATAAATCACTCGCTCTTCTATTATCCTGACATTTCACATTCTTAAAATAAAGTGGTGATCCTAACTGACCTAATACAGGGAATTTTTTACTATGATTAAATGTCAGGAATTGTGAAAAACTGAGTTTGAATGTATTTGGCTAAGGTGTATGTAAACTTCCGACTTCAACTGTAGAGCTAGGCAGCAAGGACTTTGTTTAGGAAATAAAAGAAGCCAGAGCATTCCTACCTTATAAGCCCGTTGTACACAGTGCATGTTTCCACTGCACAACATTCATACAACCTTCCCACAACATAGTGTTATAAAGGCCTTCGTGCCCTACCTTTCTGTAGACGATGATGTTGGGAGAGTCCTCATCACGGTCTGCTGTCCCCACTCCACTCGGGTCCTGGTTGGACTGGTTCATACTGTAGACAATTGTGAGCTCTGTCTTCTCTCTCTCTCTTTCGCTCTCTCTTCTCAGTCTTTCTCCTTCGTTCTCTTTCTCCTCTCCCTCTCCTTCCTTCTCTTGTTCTCTTTCTTCTTCTGTCGCTGGAGGCTGTGAAAATATTACATTAGATTCATAGCTGTCTCTAATCTTCTCTTTCACCCCCTCTATTCTTTCTTTCTCTAGTGAATAGTGATGATACAGGACAACTATAGTGAATACTATAGTGAATAGTGATGATACGGTATAACTAGTGAATAGTGATGATACGGTATAACTAGTGAATAGTGATGAAACGGTATAACTATAGTGAATAGTGATGATACGGTATATCTAGTGAATAGTGATGATACGGTATAACTATAGTGAATAGTGATGATACAGGGCAACTATAGTGAATACTATAGTGAATAGTGATGATACGGTATAACTAGTGAATAGTGATGATACGGTATAACTAGTGAATAGTGATGAAACGGTATAACTATAGTGAATAGTGATGATACGGTATAACTAGTGAATAGTGATGATACGGTATAACTAGTGAATAGTGATGAAACGGTATAACTATAGTGAATAGTGATGATACGGTATATCTAGTGAATAGTGATGATACGGTATAACTATAGTGAATAGTGATGATACGGTATAACTAGTGAATAGTGATGATACGGTATAACTAGTGAATAGTGATGATACGGTATAACTATAGTGAATAGTGATGATACGGTATAACTAGTGAATAGTGATGATACGGTATAACTGGTGAATAGTGATGATACGGTATAACTAGTGAATAGTGATGATACGGTATAACTGGTGAATAGTGATGATACGGTATAACTAGTGAATAGTGATGATACGGTATAACTAGTGAATAGTGATGATACGGTATAACTAGTGAATAGTGATGATACGGTATAACTAGTGAATAGTGATGATACGGTATAACTAGTGAATAGTGATGATACAGGGCAACTATAGTGAATAGTGATGATACAGGGCAACTATAGTGAATAGTGATGATACGGTATAACTAGTGAATAGTGATGATACGGTATAACTATAGTGAATAGTGATGATACGGTATAACTATAGTGAATAGTGATGATACGGTATAACTATAGTGAATAGTGATGATACGGTATAACTATAGTGAATAGTGATGATACGGTATAACTAGTGAATAGTGA
Source organism: Salvelinus fontinalis (assembly GCF_029448725.1). Lineage (NCBI taxonomy): Eukaryota > Metazoa > Chordata > Actinopteri > Salmoniformes > Salmonidae > Salvelinus > Salvelinus fontinalis. Next base: position 35,569,032 of record NC_074684.1, on the reverse strand, counting down.
TGATACATCTGATAACAGTTTATTTTACTGTTGGTATTGTGGGGCTATCGATGGTATTGTGTTTTATTCCGTTTTGAATTGAGGTTTTGAGAATACAGTGACACAAAGCATTACATGCGCTTATTTCAATCCCAAGTTGTCAGACCAACGACAGAAAGAGAGAGAAGTCAAAATGGGTATTTTCTCTTAAGTAACTAAATCGACAAATGGAAAGACATTACTTCACTTTCAATTCAAGAATGAATTCTACTCAGTTCAGATATCCACCTTTGCATCCTCTGCATGGCTATTTATAATAATATAATATATAATCATATACTAATATAATATATAATAATACAATAATATCATATATAATAATATAATATATATTAATATCATAATATCATATATAATAATATAATATATAATAATATATAATATCATATATAATAATATCATATATCATATATAATAATATCATATATAATAATATCATATATAATATCATATATAATAATATAATAACATCATATATAATCATATAATTGTCACAACTTCGGCCGAAGTTGGTCCCTCTCCTTCTTCGGGCGGCGTTCGGCTTTGGACAATTGCGAAGATTTCACCCGCCGCTTCCGGGCAGCTTTCGATCATCCACCTGAGGGGAGAGCGGCGGGGGAACGCTTGTTTCATTTAAGACAAGGGATGAGGAGCGATCAGGAGTTCGCTCTGGATTTTAGAACTCTGGCCGCCGGCACAGGATGGAATGAGCGGGCCCTGATCAATCACTACAGGTGTAGTTTATGCGAGGACGTTTGTAGGGAGTTAGCCTGCAGGGTCACCACCCTTAATCTGGACCAGCTGGTGGACCCATCCATCTGGCTGGATAACCTGTTGGCATCCCGCGGACGTCCAGATTGGGGTTCGTCAGTTCCATCCCCCAGCACCTCTGATCCTACCCCGATGGAGCTGGGAGGGGCTGCTATGAGGGAGACCAGAGGGGGGACAGTTCCCTGCACCAACTGTGGCCGCAGAGGACACACTGCTGGTCGGTGCTGGGGAGGTTCTCCAGGGAGTAGAGGTGGCAGGCGGAGCACTGGTGGATCATCTCAGGTGAGTAGGCACACACCTCACCCAGAGCTCCCTGTTGCACACATGTGGTTGTATGTAGCCTTTCCTGAGTTTTCCCAGCATTCCCAGCATAAGGCGCTAGTAGATTCAGGCGCAGCTGGGAACTTTATTGACCGTACCTTTGCACTTAGTTTAGGGATTCCTATTGTTCCTGTTGATGTCCCTTTCCCTGTACATGCCTTAGATAGTCGTCCGTTGGGGTCAGGGCTAATCAGGGAGGTCACAGCTCCACTCCGAATGATAACGCTGGAGAATCATGGGGAGAGAATTAGTCTCTTTCTGATCGACTCTCCTGCGTTTCCTGTTGTGTTGGGCCTTCCCTGGTTGGCCTCTCATGATCCGATTATTTCGTGGCAACAGAGGGCTCTCGTGGGATGGTCTCGTCAGTGCTCAGGGAGGTGTGTAGGTGTTTCCTTAGGTGCCACTACTGTGGAGAGTCCAAACCAGGTATCCAACATGCACATTCCCCCCCGAATATGCCGATTTGGCACTCGCCTTCTGTAAAAAGAAGGCGACTCAATTACCACCCCATCGACCGGGGGATTGTACGATAAATCTTCTGGTAGATGCTGCACTTCCCAGGAGTCACGTGTATCCTCTGTCACAGGAGGAGATGGTGGCTATGGAAACATATGTCACCGAACCTCTGGGACAGGGATACATTAGGCCTTCCATCTCACCTGTCTCCTCGAGTTTCTTTTTTGTGAAGAAGAAGGATGGAGGTTTGCGCCCGTGAATTGACTATCGAGGTTTGAATCAGATCACGATAAAATACAGTTACCCACTACTTCTCATAGCCAGTATGACAGAGTCATTGCACGGGGCGGGCTTCTTAACAAAATTGGACCTCAGGAGCGCTTACAACCTGGTGCGTATCAAGGGGGGGGGGGGGGGGGGGGGGGAGTGGAAGACGGCATTTAGCACTACATCTGGGCACTATGAATGGTCACCCGTCATGCCGTACGGGTTAATGAATGCTCCATCAGTCTTCCAATCCTTTGTAGACGAGATTTTCAGGGACCTGCACGGGCAAGGTGTAGTGGTGTATAAAGATGACATTCTAAAATACTCCGCTACACGCGCCGAGCATGTGTCTCTGGTGCGCAGGGTGCTTGGTCGCCTGTTGGAGCATGACCTGTACGTCAAGGCTGAGAAATGTCTGTTCTTCTAACAGTCCATGAAGAATGACCGCATTTCAGCCGTGCGTAATTGGCCGACTCCAACCACGGTAAAGGAGGTGCAGCGGTTCTTAGGGTTTGCCAACTACTACCGGAGATTTATCCGGGGTTTCGGTCAGGTAGCGGCTCCCATGACCTCCTTGCTGAAGGGGGGACCGGTGCGACTGCAGTGGTCAGCAGAGGCGGACAGGGCTTTTTGTCAACTGAAGGCTCTGTTTACCTCGGCTCCCATGTTGGCTCATCCTGATCCCTCCTTAGCGTTCATAGTTGAGGTGGACGCGTCCGAGGCTGGGATAGGGGCTGTGCTGTCTCAGCGCTCGGGTACGCCACTAAAACTCTGCCCCTGCGCTTTCTTTTCGAAGAGGCTCAGCCAGGCGGAGCGAAACTATGATGTGGGGGACCGGGAGCTGTTGGCTGTTGTCAGGGCTCTGAAAGCGTGGAGACATTGGCTTGAGGGGGCTAAACACCCTTTCCTCATTTGGACTGACCACCGCAATCTGGAGTACATTTGGGCAGCTAGGAGACTGAACCCTCGCCAGGCGAGGTGGGCCATGTTTTTCATCCGCTTTTCTTTCACCCTCTCCTACAGACCAGGTTCCCAGAACGTTAAGGCAGACGCACTGTCCAGGATGTATGACAAGGAGGAGCGGTCCGCAGAGCCCACTCCCGTAATTCCAGCTTCTTGCCTGGTGGCACCGGTGGTATGGGAGGTGGATGCGGACATCGAGCGGGCGTGACGTGCAGAGCCCACTCCCCCACACTGTCCAGTTGGGCGTCTGTACGTTCCGTTTGATGTCCGCGATCGTTTGATCTGTTGGGCCCACACGTCACCCTCCGCGGGTCATCCTGGCATCGGTCGGACAGTTTGCTGTCTTGCTGGGAAGTACTGGTGGCCCACTTTAGCTAAGGACGTGAGGGTTTATGTTTCCTCCTGCTCGGTGTGCGCACAGTGCAAGGTACCTAGACACCTGCCCAGAGGGAAATTACAGCCTCTTCCCGTTCCACAACGACCGTGGTCACACCTATCGGTGGATTTCGTGACGGATCTTCCCCTGTCACGGGGTAATACCACGATCCTGGTCGTTGTGGATCGGTTTTCTAAGTCCTGCCGTCTCCTTCCTTTGCCCGGTCTCGCTACGGCTCTACAGACTGCGGAGGCCCTGTTCACCCACGTATTCCGGCACTACGGGGTGCCTGAGGATATAGTTTTTGATCGGGGTCCCCAATTCATGTCTAAAGTCTGGAGGGCGTTTATGGAACGCCTGGGGGTCTCGGTTAGCCTCACCTCAGGTTTTCACCCCGAGAGTAACGGGCAGGTGGAGAGAGTAAACCAGGATGTGGGTAGGTTTCTGTGGTCCTATTGCCAGGACCGGCCAGGGGAGTGGTCGGTTTTCATCCTCTGGGCGGAGACGTCCCAAAACTCCCTTCGCCACTCTTCCACTAATCTATCCCCTTTCCAGTGTGTGCTAGGTTATCAGCCGGTCCTGGCACCTTGGCATCAGAGACAGATCGATGCTCCTGCGGTGGATGAATGGTTTCGGCACTCCGAGGCGACATGGGACGCTGCTCATGTGCATTTACAACGGGCCATCAGGCGGCAGAAGGCGAGGGCCGACGCCACCGCAGTGAGGCCCCGGTGTATGCACCGGGGGATCGGGTCTGGCTCTCGACCCTAAACCTGCCCCTCCGCCTGCCCTGCCGGAAGCTGGGTCCTCGGTTTGTGGGGCCATTCAAAGTCCTGAAGAGACTGTACGACGTGAGTTACAGGTTACAGCTCCCCCCGATTACCGTATTAACCCCTCGTTCCATGTGTTTCTCCTCAGGCTGGTGGTGGCTGGTCCACTCCAGAAGTCTGAGGTGCGGGAGGTTCCTCCGCCCCCTCTGGACATCGAGGGGGCCCCAGGGTATACTGTGCAAGCCATCATGGACTCAAGACGTCGGACGAGAGGCCTTCAGTACCTCGTGGAGTGGGAGGGATACGGTCCAGAGGAGAGATGCTGGGTGCCAGTGGAGGACTTCCTGGATCCATCATTACTACAGGAATTTTACCGCCTCCATCCCGGATCGCCCTGCGCCTCGTCCTCCGGGTCGTCCCCGAGGCCGGTGTCGGTGCTCTGCTGGAGCCGCGCGTCAAGGGAGGGGTACTGTCACGACTTCGGAAGATGGTCCCTCTCCTTCTTCGGGCGGCGGTCGACGTCACCGGCTTTCGAGACACCACCGATCCATGTTTAATTTTCGTTTTGTTTTGTCTTGATCATACACACCTGGTTTCCATTCAATTAATTATGTTCCTTATTTAACCCTCTGATTTCCCTCTCTGTTTTGTGAGTTATTGTTTTGTCATGTGGGTTCTCGTTGTTCGTGCTTTGGATTATTGTATTTTGTTCCTTGTTGGAATCTTACCTATTTTGGAGTAAACGTTGGATTATTACTCAGAACTGTGTTCTGCGCCTGACTCTGCATTTTTTCATTTTACCAATGTCCTCACAATAATAATATAATAATATATAATAATATAATAATATAATATATAATAATATCATATATACTAATGTAATAACATATATAGTAATATCATATATAATAATATCATATATACTAATATCATATATACTAATATCATATATAATAATATCATAATATATAATAATAATATACACTGCTCAAAAAAATAAAGGGAACACTTAACAACACAATGTAACTCCAAGTGAATCACACTTCTGTGAAATCAAACTGTCCACGTAGGAAGCAACACTGATTGACAATAAATTCCACATGCTGTTGTGCAAATGGAATAGACAAAAGGTGGAAATTATAGGCAATTAGCAAGACACCCCCAATAAAGGAGTGATTCTGCAGGTGGTGACCACAGACCACTTCTCAGTTCCTGTGCTTCCTGGCTGATGTTTTGGTCACTTTTGAATGCTGGCGGTGCTCTCACTCTAGTGGTAGCATGAGACGGAGTCTACAACCCACACAAGTGGCTCAGGTAGTGCAGTTCATCCAGGATGGCACATCAATGCGAACTGTGGCAAAAAGGTTTGCTGTGTCTGTCAGCGTAGTGTCCAGAGCATGGAGGCGCTACCAGGAGACAGGCCAGTACATCAGGAGACGTGGAGGAGGCCGTACGAGGGCAACAACCCAGCAGCAGGACCGCTACCTCCGCCTTTGTGCAAGGAGGTGCACTGCCAGAGCCCTGCAAAATGACCTCCAGCAGGATCCGATAGTGCCATTTCCATTCCACCTTCTTTCCCAGAGCTCCAGGTGTCCCGCCTCTCCAGCCTGCTGCTGCCGGCTGGCACCTGACGGGCTGACACCTGTCACAATATTGGCGTCTGTGAGCTGTGGCGTGAGCAGAGGAAGAGATGAGGTGAATACCCAAACAGCCGCTGCTTTGCTCTCTGTCTACCATACACTCAGAGGTATAAGTTGCCCCTAACCACAGACCTAAGATCAGATTACTCTACCCTGAATCCTAACCTTAACCATGAGGGAGATGATACACTCTTTGACCTGGTATCAGTGTGATTAGTTGCAACTTCTACCTGCTGTCAGACCTCTAGGAAGCAGAGGTGGGATCTAAATCAAACTTCAACCAGATCAGACGGCGACAGCAGTGGGATCAGATCAGACAGCGGTTGCTAGAGCATGACTGTTAGACCAAGAGAAAGCAACGTTTTAACCGTTAGACCAGGAGAAAACAACGTGTTGACCGTTAGACCAAGAGAAAGCAACGTGTTGACCATTAGACCAAGAGAAAGCAACGTGTTAACCGTTAGACCAAGAGAAAGCAACGTGTTAACCGTTAGACCAAGAGAAAGCAACGTGTTAACCGTTAGACCAAGAGAAAGCAACGTGTTAACCGTTAGACCAAGAGAAAGCAACGTGTTGACCATTAGACCAAGAGAAAGCAACGTGTTAACCGTTAGACCAAGAGAAAGCAACGTGTTAACCGTTAGACCAAGAGAAAGCAACGTGTTAGACCAAGAGAAAGCAACGTGTTGACCGTTAGACCAAGAGAAAGCAACGTGTTAACCATTAGACCAAGAGAAAGCAACGTGTTAACCGTTAGACCAAGAGAAAGCAACGTGTTAGACCAAGAGAAAGCAACGTGTTGACCATTAGACCAGGAGAAAGCAACGTGTTAACCGTTAGACCAGGAGAAAGCAACGTGTTGACCGTTAGACCAAGAGAAAGCAGCGTGTTAACCGTTAGACCAAGAGAAAGCAACGTGTTGACCGTTAGACCAGGAGAAAGCAGCGTGTTAACCGATAGACCAGGAGAAATCAACGTGTTAACTGTTAGACCAGGAGAAAGCAACGTGTTGACCGTTAGACCAAGAGAAAGCAACGTGTTGACCGTTAGACCAGGAGAAAGCAACGTGTTGACCGTTACACCAGAAGAAAGCAACGTGTTGACCGTTACACCAGGAGAAAGCAGCGTGTTGACCGTTGGACCAAGAGAAAGCAACGTGTTAACCGTTAGACCAAGAGAAAGCAACGTGTTAACCGTTAGACCAGGAGAAAGCAACGTGTTAACCGTTAGACCAAGAGAAAGCAACGTGTTAGACCAAGAGAAAGCAACGTGTTGACCATTAGACCAAGAGAAAGCAACGTGTTAACCGTTAGACCAAGAGAAAGCAACGTGTTAACCGTTAGACCAAGAGAAAGCAACGTGTTAGACCAAGAGAAAGCAACGTGTTGACCGTTAGACCAGGAGAAAGCAAAGTGTTGACCGTTAGACCAAGAGAAAGCAACGTGTTGACCGTTAGACCAGGAGAAAGCAACGTGTTGACCATTAGACCAAGAGAAAGCAACGTGTTGACCGTTAGACCAAGAGAAAGCAACGTGTTGACCGTTAGACCAAGAGAAAGCAACGTGTTGACCGTTAGACCAGGATAAAGCAACGTTTTAACCGTTAGACCAAGAGAAAGCAACGTGTTAACCGTTAGACCAAGAGAAAGCAACGTGCTGACCATTAGACCAAGAGAAAGCAACGTGTTAACCGTTAGACCAAGAGAAAGCAACGTGTTAACCGTTAGACCAAGAGAAAGCAACGTGTTAACCGTTAGACCAAGAGAAAGCAACGTGTTAACCGTTAGACCAAGAGAAAGAAACGTGCTGACCATTAGACCAAGAGAAAGCAACGTGTTAACCGTTAAACCAAGAGAAAGCAACGTGTTAACCGTTAGACCAAGAGAAAGCAACGTGTTGACCGTTAGACCAGGAGAAAGCAACGTGCTGACCGTTAGACCAAGAGAAAGCAACGTGTTAACCGTTAAACCAAGAGAAAGCAACGTGTTAACCGTTAGACCAGGAGAAAGCAACGTGTTAACCGTTAAACCAAGAGAAAGCAACGTGTTAACCGTTAGACCAAGAGAAAGCAACGTGTTAGACCGTTAGACCAGGAGAAAGCAACGTGTTGACCGTTAGACCAGGAGAAAGCAACGTGTTAGACCAAGAGAAAGCAACGTGTTGACCGTTAGACCAGGAGAAAGCAACGTGTTGACCGTTAGACCAAGAGAAAGCACTGTGTTAACCGTTAGACCAGGAGAAAGCGACGTGTTGACCGTTAGAACAGGAGAAAGCAACATGTTGACCGTTAGACCAAGAGAAAGCAACATGTTGACCGTTAGACCAGGATAAAGCAATGTGTTGACCGTTAGACCAAGAGAAAGCAATGGCCTCCCGAGTGGCGCAGTGGTCTAAGGCTCTGCATCACTGTGGTTGCTGTGCCAATAGAGATCCTGGTTCGAATCCAGGCTCTGTCATCTATCGTCTATCGCGCACTAGCGACTCCTGTGGCGGACCGGGCGCAATGCACACTGACAGGGTCAGATCAATAACCTCATCTCCCATGTAGGCTCAGATCAATAATCTCATCTCCCATGTAGGCTCAGATCAATAACCTCATCTCCCATGTAGGCTCAGATCAATAACCTCATCTCCATGTAGGCTCAGATCAATAACCTCATCTCCCTGCCGGTTATCACCTGGCTCAGATCAATAATCGCATCTCCCTGTAGATTATCACCCGGCTCAGATCAATAACCTCATCTCCCTGCAAGTTATCTCCAGGCGCAGATCAATAACCTCATCTCCCTGTAGGTTATCACCAGGTGCAGATCAATAACCTCATCTCCCTGTAGGTTATCACCAGGCGCAGATCAATAACCTCATCTCCCTGTAGGTTATCACCAGGCGCAGATCAATAACCTCATCTCCCTGTAGGTTATCACCAGGCGCAGATCAATAACCTCATCTCCCTGTAGGTTATCACCAGGCGCAGATCAATAACCTCATCTCCCTGCCGGTTATCACCAGGCGCAGATCAATAACCTCATCTCCCTGCAAGTTATCCCCAGGTGCAGATCAATAACCTCATCTCCCTGCAAGTTATCACCTGGCTCAGATCAATAACCTCATCTCCCTGCCGGTTATCACCTGGCTCAGATCAATAACCTCATCTCCCTGCCGGTTATCACCTGGCTCAGATCAATAACCTCATCTCCCTGCAAGTTATCACCAGGCGCAGATCAATAACCTCATCTCCCTGCCGGTTATCACCTGGTTTAGATTAGATTCATCTTTCACTCTCTGTTGCATGTCACATAAAAGCAGATCGGCAAGCAGGAACACAGTACATACATGCACACACACGTGAATACAGAGAATAAAAGAGACAGACATTGAGAATGAAAGAAGAGAGCGAGAAAGAGAGAGCGAGACATTGAGAAAGAAAGAAGAGAGCGAGAGAGAGAGAGAGAGACAGACATTGAGAAAGAAAGAAAAGAGAGAGAGAGAAATTGAGAAAGAAAGAAGAGAGAGAGAGAGAGAGAAAGAGAGAGAGAGACATTGAGAAAGAAAGAAGAGAGAGAGAGAGAAATTGAGAAAGAAAGAAGAGAGAGAGAAAGAGAGAGAAAGAGACATTGAGAAAGAAAGAAGAGAGAGAGAGAGAGAGAAAGAGAGAGAGAGACATTGAGAAAGAAAGAAGAGAGAGAGAGACATTGAGAAAGAAAGAAGAGAGCGAGAGAGAGAGAGACATTGAGAAAGACTGAAGAGAGAGAGAGAGAGAGAGACAGACATTAAGAAAGAATGAAGAGAGAGAGAGAGACATTGAGAAAGAAAGGAGAGAGAGAGAGAGAGACATTGAGAAAGAAAGAAGAGAGAGAGAGAGAGAGAGAGAGAGAGAGAGAGACAGACAAACCCCATATTCCACGAACAAATCACTGAGAGAGAGCTGCCTTCCCCTTTGGATCATTAATATTAATGACTGTAGAGGATTCAGAAGCACCAAGACGTCAACAGGATTCAACATGAATACCGAACACATTAGAAAACAGCGATGAAGACCGTGCTCTGTTACTGTACTGTAGCACTGAGATCCCCTATCCTGTAGCCGCTCCTTCTATCCCGTAAGAGCTCCTTCTATCCGGTAGGAGCTCCTTCTATCCCGTAGCAGCTCCTTCTAACCTGTAGCAGCTCCTTCTATCCTGTAGCAGCTCCTTCTATCCTGTAGCAGCTCCTTCTATCCTGTAGCAGCTCCTTCTAACCTGTAGCAGCTCTGTCTAACCAGTAGCAGCTCCTTCTATCCTGTAGCCGCTCCTTCTAACCTGTAGCAGCTCTGTCTAACCTGTAGCAGCTCCTTCTATCCTGTAGCAGCTCCTTCTAACCTGTAGCAGCTCCTTCTATCCTGTAGCAGCTCCTTCTAACCTGTAGCAGCTCCTTCTAACCTGTAGCAGCTCCTTCTATCCTGTAGCAGCTCCTTCTAACCTGTAGCAGCTCCTTCTAACCTGTAGCAGCTCCTTCTAACCTGTAGCAGCTCTGTCTAACCTGTAGCAGCTCCTTCTAACCAGTAGCAGCTCTAACCTGTAGCAGCTCCTGCTATCCTGTAGCAGCTCCTTCTGTCATGTAGACGTCTATCCTGTAGACTTCTATCCTGTTGCAGCTTTTTAGCTTTTTCTGGATGCCCTGCTGCAGTCCTGGAGCTATACCAGCCAGGCCGCTCAAGATCCACTGCCAAATTCAACATCCATCCAGGTAAGAAAGACATTGGGAGATTACTGCAAACCCGGCCACTATGGGAAACGGTGAGGGCGTTGTGGACGGGGAGGAGTGGAGGGGGCATAAACCCTAACCCTAACCCTAACCACTATGGGAAACGGTGAGGGCGTTGTGGATGGGGAGGGTGGAGGGGGCATAAACCCTAACCCTAACCACTATGGGACACGGTGAGGGCGTTGTGGATGGGGAGGGTGGAGGGGGCATAAACCCTAACCCTAACCACTATGGGACACGGTGAGGGCGTTGTGGAGGGGGCATAAACCCTAACCCTAACCACTATGGGACACGGTGAGGGCGTTGTGGACGGGGAGGAGTGGAGGGGGCATAAACGCTAACCCTAACCCTAACCACTATGGGAAACGGCATAAACCCTAACCCTAACCCTACCCACTATGGGAAACGGTGAGGGCGTTGTGGAGGGGGCATAAACCCTAACCCTAACCCTAACCACTATGGGAAACGGCATAAACCCTAACCCTAACCCTAACCACTATGGGACACGGTGAGGGCGTTGTGGACGGGGAGGGTGGAGGGGGCATAAACCCTAACCCTAACCACTATGGGAAACGGCATAAACCCTAACCCTAACCCAAACCCTAACCCTAACCACTAACCCTAACCACGATGGGAAACGGCATAAACCCTAACCCTAACCCAAACCACGATGGGAAACGGCATAAACCCTAACCCTAACCCTAACCACTATGGGACACGGTGAGGGAATTGTGGACGGGGAGGGTGGAGGGGGCATAAACCCTAACCCTAACCCTAACCCTAACCACTATGGGACACGGTGAGGGCGTTGTGGAGGGGGCATAAACCCTAACCCTAACCTTAACCACTATGGGACACGGTGAGGGCGTTGTGGACGGGGAGGGTGGAGGGGGCATAAACCCTAACCCTAACCACTATGGGAAACGGTGAGGGCGTTGTGGACGAGGAGGGGGCATAAACCCTAACCCTAACCCTAACCACTATGGGAAACGGTAAAGGCGTTGTGGACGGGGAGGGTGGAGGGGGCATAGACCCTAACCCTAACCACTATGGGACACGGTGAGGGCGTTGTGGAGGGGGCATAAACCCTAACCCTAACCCTAACCACTATGGGAAACGGTGAGGGCGTTGTGGACGGGGAGGGTGGAGGGGGCATAAACCGCAAGCACTGACTCCAAGGGTTCAATCCCAGTGGAAGGCACATTTTTTTGTTTTGTTTTGTTTAAACCTTAACCCTTACCTTAACCCTTACCTTAACCCTTACCTTAACCCTTACCTTAACCTTTACCTTAACCCAAACCTTAACCAAAACCTTAACCTTTACCTTAGCCATTACCTTAGCCATTACATTAACCAAAACCTTAACCCTTACCTTAACCCTTACCTTAACCATTACCCTAACCCTTACCCTAACCATTACCTTAACCCTTACCTTAACCCTTACCTTAACCCTTACCTTAACCCTTACCTTAACCAAAACCTTAACCAAAACCTTAACCAAAACCTTAACCCTTACCTTAACCCTTACCTTAACCCTTACCTTAACCCTTACCTTAACCCTTACCTTAACCCTTACCTTAACCCTTACCTTAACCCTTACCTTAACCCTTACCTTAACCCTTACCTTAACCCTTACCTTAACCCTTACCTTAACCCTTACCTTAACCATTAACCCTTACCTTAACCATTACCTTAACCCTTACCTTAACCCTTACCTTAACCAAAACCTTAACCAAAACCTTAACCAAAACCTTAACCCTTACCTTAACCCTTACCTTAACCCTTACCTTAACCCTTACCTTAACCCTTACCTTAACCCTTACCTTAACCCTTACCTTAACCCTTACCTTAGCCATTACCTTAGCCATTACATTAACCAAAACCTTAACCCTTACCTTAACCATTACCTTAGCCATTACCTTAGCCATTACCTTAGCCATTACATTAACCAAAACCTTAACCCTTACCTTAACCATTACCCTAACCCTTACCCTAACCCTTACCTTAACCCTTACCTTAACCCAAACCTTAACCATTACCTTAACCCTTACCTTAACCCTTACCTTAACCCAAACCTTAACCCAAACCTTAACCATTACCTTAACCCTTACCTTAACCCTTACCTTAACCCTTACCTTAACCCAAACCTTAACCCAAACCTTAACCATTACCTTAACCCTTACCTTAACCCTTACCTTAACCCTTACCTTAACCCTTACCTTAACCCTTACCTTAACCCTTACCTTAACCCAAACCTTAACCCTTACCTTAACCCTTACCTTAACCCTTACCTTAACCCAAACCTTAACCCAAACCTTAACCATTACCTTAACCATTACCTTAACCCTTACCTTAACCATTACCTTAACCCAAACCTTAACCATTACCTTAACCCTTACCTTAACCCAAACCTTAACCCTTACCTTAACCCTTACCTTAACCCTTACCTTAACCCTTACCTTAACCATTACCTTAACCCTTACCCTAACCCTTACCCTAACCCTTACCTTAACCATTACCTTAACCATTACCTTAACCCTTACCCTAACCCTTACCCTAACCCTTAACCATTACCTTAACCATTACCTTAACCATTACCTTAACCATTACCTTAACCATTACCTTAACCATTACCTTAACCATTACCTTAACCATTACCTTAACCATTACCTTAAACATTACCCTAACCCTTACCTTAACCCTTACCTTAACCATTACCTTAACCCTTACCCTAACCCTTACCATTACCTTAACCATTACCTTAATCCTTACCTTAACCCTTACCTTAACCATTACCTTAACCATTACCTTAACCCTTACCCTAACCATTACCTTAACCATTACCTTAACCCTTACCTTAACCATTACCTTAACCCAAACCTTAACCATTACCTTAACCCTTACCTTAACCCTTACCTTAACCCTTACCTTAACCCTTACCTTAACCCTTACCTTAACCATTACCTTAACCCTTACCTTAACCCTTACCTTAACCATTACCTTAACCCTTACCTTAACCATTACCTTAACCCTTACCTTAACCCTTACCTTAACCATTACCTTAACCCTTACCCTAACCCTTAACCATTACCTTAACCATTACCTTAACCATTACCTTAACCATTACCTTAACCATTACCTTAAACCTTACCCTAACCCTTACCTTAACCCTTACCTTAACCCTTACCTTAACCATTACCTTAACCATTACCTTAACCCTTACCCTAACCCTTACCCTTACCATTACCTTAACCATTACCTTAACCATTACCTTAATCCTTACCCTAACCCTTACCTTAACCCTTACCTTAACCCTTACCTTAACCCTTACCTTAACCCTTACCCTAACCATTACCTTAACCATTACCTTAAGCCTTACCTTAACCCTTACCTTAACCCAAACCTTAACCATTCGGAATGAATGCTTAAACTTAACCGTGGAGCTGTTTTTGTTTTAATCCTTCAGAGTCTATTGACACACCCTTTGCGTCAATCTAAATAACAATATTTAAAGAAAATCCCCATCCAAATCCATCATATTAAGATATCATTGGCTGAGTCTCAATCCACTGCATCCGACTATGGGCCGAGTCTCAATCCACTGCCTCCGACTATGGGCTGAGTCTCAATCCACTGCATCCGACTATGGGCCGAGTCTCAATCCACTGCATCCGACTATGGGCCGAGTCTCAATCCACTACATCCGACTATGGGCTGAGTCTCAATCCACTGCATCCGACTATGGGCCGAGTCTCAATCCACTGCATCCGACTATGGGCCGAGTCTCAATCCACTGCATCCGACTATGGGCCGAGTCTCAATCCACTGCATCCGACTATGGGCTGAGTCTCAATCCACGGCATCCGACTATGGGCCGAGTCTCAATCCACGGCATCCGACTATGGGCTGAGTCTCAATCCACGGCATCCGACTATGGGCTGAGTCTCAATCCACTGCATCCGACTATGGGCTGAGTCTCAATCCACGGCATCCGACTATGGGCTGAGTCTCAATCCACTGCATCCGACTATGGGCCGAGTCTCAATCCACTGCATCCGACTATGGGCCAGGTCTCAATCCACTGCATCCGACTATGGGCCGAGTCTCAATCCACTGCATCCGACTATGGGCCGAGTCTCAATCCACGGCATCCGACTATGGGCTGAGTCTCAATCCACTGCATCCGACTATGGGCTGAGTCTCAATCCACTGCATCCGACTATGGGCTGAGTCTCAATCCACTGCATCCGACTATGGGCTGAGTCTCAATCCACGGCATCCGACTATGGGCCGAGTCTCAATCCACTGCATCCGACTATGGGCTGAGTCTCAATCCACTGCATCCGACTATGGGCCGAGTCTCAATCCACTGCATCCGACTATGGGCCGAGTCTCAATCCACTGCATCCGACTATGGGCCGAGTCTCAATCCACTGCATCCGACTATGGGCCGAGTCTCAATCCACTGCATCCGACTATGGGCTGAGTCTCAATCCACGGCATCCGACTATGGGCTGAGTCTCAATCCACGGCATCCGACTATGGGCTGAGTCTCAATCCACTGCATCCGACTATGTCGGCCTTCCGCATCTGCGGTGGAAAGTGGCCGAGCTACAGCAGTGTTTGTCAGACCATGAGACACCCGAGAATCTTCTCACAAAAAAAACGTCTGTAGCGTCCATACGGTTTGGTGTCCTACCATGGAAAGTGGTGTCCTATTATGGAAAGGGGGGAGACTCTCACAAACATGAGGGTGTGTGTTCTCCGTGTTGCTCTACGACCCCCACAAGTGTCACGGGACTCGTCTGAAGGTAACCCATACATACACATGTAAATATGGAGATATATGTAGATATTAAACCTTCATCTCAAGGTAACCCATAGAAATGAATGGAAGTATGGAGGTAGTTTTGTGCCAAATGTTGTGTTAAATGTGTGTCCAAAAAACGAAAATATTACTTTTTTAAATCTTCTAGATAATAGGACAAACACTTCAAAACCTCATTCTTTATTATTTATTTTTTTGGACTGTCATTTATTAATGTGTTATTCAATGTGTTTCTATGGGATTTTATCAATTATTTATCAAATATTTTTTTATATACCTAAAGGGGTCCTTAAATTCAAAATCAAATATCTAAATGATCCATGGTATGACATTCTTAAAAGAATCCCATATGTCAGCTTATTAACCTTGTAAATGTGGCGTTTACTATCCGTGTGGGGACCAAACAATTGATTCAAATTCAAAATCCTATTTTCCCTAACCCCTAAACCTAATTCAAACCCTAACCCAGAGCCTAACACCTAAGCCTAAAAAAGTGCCTTTCCTTGTGTGGACCGGTGAAATGTGGCCACTATTCCTGGTTTTAGTATCCTTGCGAGGACTTCTGGACTCCACAAGGACTTCTGATCCACACAAGGACTTCTGGTCCCCACAAGGACTTCTGGTCCCCACAAGGACTTCTGGTCCCCACAAGGATAGTAAAACCAAACCACACACACTAACACCCACTAGTAACATAACTCCCATATTCACCTGGAAAAATTGCTGTAGTTATTTGATAAACATACATACACATTCTCTCTGTCACACACCCCAGTGACAAAACTCAATATTGTGTTCATTACCTTAAAGTATCGGCTGGTCCACTCCTCTTGGTTCTCTCCCCCCCTAGCAACAAGCACACGGCAGGTTCATGATATAATTGGCTTGAGGAGCGAGAGAGAGTCAGACAAAAGGAGGGATGGTCGGCTGGTGATAACGGGAGAAGAAAAAGAAGACGCAGCACAAACAGCTGCTGGGAGGGTGTAGAGTCTCTCTCTCTCTCCTCTTTCCTCGTTCTGTCTCTAGCTCTGTACGCTGGGCTGTGGCGTGGGTGGTATGTGTGTAGAGTGGAGCAGTCAGGTACGGCGAGAGAGGATCGTCGCGTTTGCTACTGACTGTGTGTGTGTGTGTGTGTGTGTGTGTGTGTGTGTGTGTGTGTGTGTGTGTGTGTGTGTGTGTGTGTGTGTGTGTGTGTGTGTGTGTGTGTGTGTGTGTGTGTATACATATGTGTATCAGAGAGAGAGAAGGAAAGAGAGAGTGAGACAGAGACTGAGAAAGCAGAAAAGAGAGAACCAGAGACAGATAGCAGGAGAGAGAGAGATAGCAGGAGAGAGAGAGAGACAGAGGGAGAGAGAGAGAGAGCGAGAGAGACAGATAGCAGGAGAGAGAGAGAGAGCGAGAGACAGATAGCAGGAGAGAGAGAGAGAGAGAGAGAGTGAGTGAGACAGATAGCAGGAGAGAGAGAGAGAGACAGAGAGAGAGAGAGACAGTAAAAAAAAATCTAGAATCCTTAATTGAAACAAACAAAGCGGTCAACCCACCTGTGTTTTTGTATAAAGCTGAGGGATGAGTCTGAAGAAATGTAACCACTCTCAAATCCTCAGACAGAGCTACAGATGCAAGGACTGACTATCTATGATATAACAATTATAGTTTTAACCATGTTTTTTAGGCTATAGTGTTTGTTTACATTTAAACAAGCTTACGTTTTGGTATGACAGTTGAACTGAGCTCATGATGCATTTCTACATGATATTCTTCAATAATCAATGGGTACGTATCATTCATTTATACGTCAAAAAATGTATGTAGCAACTGCAGATTTCCCCTTTAATACAATATACAGATTTAAATGTTTTACAGCTCAGTCTCCCCGGCTGAATACCATTACAATAAAATAATACAACATTATAAGATATAAATAATCAGATTGGAAAGCCCGGGCAAAATAAACGGGACCAGATGGGTTTAAATCAGTTTTGTTTAGCAAAAAGCTCATTGAAAAAAAAAACATTAGTTTATTTGTTCATCTCGACTCCATTAAGTCTAAAGTGATTGATGAGTGTGTTGAGGTAAATTACCATAACGTTCTCTGTCCACAGCAATAATGACAGGACTGGAATGAAAAGGGAATTAAATGAACTTATTCATTCGTTTTCCCAATTTGATTTATTTTCCAAATCCTTTGTGGGAATTACATGCTACGAGCCACACAGACAGACACATGCAAACAAATAGCGAGACAAGAGTCAGACTTTGGCTCCCCAGGTGTGACTTTGGCTCCTCGGGTGTGTTACTGATGCAATATTCCACCTTTCCCCTCTTCTCCATTCCTCTATTTACATTTTTTTATGAAATTGCTTTGGTTCATTTTTCAGATGTAATATGTGAGAACTCCTTCAAGACTTTTGGAAAAGCATTCCTCATGAAGCTGGTTGTGAGAATGCCAAGAGTGTGCAAAGCTGTCATCAAGGCAAAGGGTGGCTACATTGAAGAATCTCAAATATAAAATATATTTTGATGTACACTTTTTTTGGTTACTACATGATTCCATATGTGTTATTTCATAGTTTGTGTCTTCCCTATTATTCTACAATGTAGAAAATAGTAAAAATACAGAAAAACCCTTGAATGAGTCTTGAATGAGGTTTGTCCAAACTTTTGACTGGTACTGTATGTGTAAAGTGCGTATGTTATGTGTGTGTATGCGTGCATTTGTATCTGTTTTTATTAAATCCGAATAGAGTTCCATGTAGCTATGTCTCTATGTAGTACTGTGCACCTCCCATCGTCTGTTCTGGACTTGGGGACTGTGAAGAGACCTCTGATGGCATGTCTTGTGGGGTACAATATGCATGGGTGTCCGAGCTGTGTGCCAGTAGTTTAAACAGACAGCTCGGTGTATTCAACATGTCAATACTTCTCAGAAAAACAAGAGCAGCAAGGCACTGAAGTAATAATGCAATGTAGGAAAAGCAATTCCCTTTTTGTTCGAATACAATAGTTATGTTTGGGGCAAATACAATATAAAAACATTACTGAGTACCCCCTCTCCATATTTTCAAGCATAGTGGTGGCTGCATCATGTTATGGGTATGATTGTAATCGTTAAGGAATGGGGAGTTTTTCAGGATAGAAAAAGAAATGGATCTAAACACAGAGGAAAATCTGGTCAGTCCGCCTTGCACCAGACACTGGGAAAGGAATTCACCTTTCAGCAGGACAATAACCTAAAACAAAAGGCTAAATATTCACACGCCTTGACTTTTTACACATTTTGTTACATTACAGACTTATTCTAAAATGGATTAAATTTTAAAAAATGTCCTCAATCTACACACAATACCCCATAATGACATCACAATACCCCATAAAGGGTTTGTGTGTGCTTTGTGTGCTTTGTCTCATCACTTCCTGTTGAATCTGCAGACGTGTTGCTGTGCGTTTTGTTGCTGTGCGTTTTGCTGCCAACTTTACTTTACTTTGCTAGCTGACAACTTTACGTTTTTTGTTTTGTTTCTGTTTTTAATTACCGTTTATATTTTTATATATATCTTTATATCTTTAGATGCACTATTGTAAAGTGGCTGTTCCACTGGATGTCATAAGGTGAATGCACCAATTTGTAAGTCGCTCTGGATAAGAGCGTCTGCTAAATGACTTAAATGTAAATGTAAATGTAAATGTTTAGTTTTTCCATCGCAACTTTTTTCCCTCATTCAACTTTTTCACTCCGGACGCTTTATCTGGACATGGTTCGTCAACACCTTCAACAGCCGAAGCTAAGTAGTAACATTAACATGATGTCTTCTAATTGCAGTCGCTGTACTCATAATATACAGGAGAACGATCGCCTTACGGCGAAAATAGCTGTGCTGCAAGCCCAGCTTCAGACGCAATCGTTAGGCAAGGGTAATTTCAGTGTAGGAAAGGAAGAAACAGCGTCTGTGCCACCAGTAAGTACAGATAGTAACGTTAGTATAAATCCCCCCGCACAGTCCCCGCAGCCGGACAACTTTCTCATGGCTTCTGGAGGGAAATGCTGTTGGAATGCTCAACCGGTGTCGCTCATTCAGCCGACAGAAACTTTCAACCGGTTTTCCCCATTGTGTAGCGAGTCGGAGTCTGAGTCTGAGTCTTCTCTTGTCTCTACTCCTCCCGTTACGGGGTCTGAGACGCCGAAGGCTCCCACCATTAGCTCTGACAAATTGAAAACCCTAGTCATTGGCGACTCCATTACCCGCAGTATTAGACTTAAAACGAATCACCCAGCGATCATACACTGTTTACCAGGGGGCAGGGCTACCGACGTTAACTTCTTCAGGCTGCAGGGTGAATATTGAAAAAACTGGAAAATATGTGCACATTTTCAAACGGCCTCTTAAGAAATCTTTGATTTTACAATATGCATATATTTACTACTATTGGATAGATAACAGTCTATAGTTTCTAAAAACGTTTGAATTATTTCTCTAAGTGGAACAGAACTATTTTTACAGCCATTTTCCCAGCCGAATTGAGATTTCCAAAATGCGATGTGTCTCTTTAAGACCTTGTCTATACAAGGTCATGACACTTAGGACCGTAGAAACACATCATACGCCTTCATCTGGGTGTAATGCGGAAGTGAGAGTTGAAAGGAGTCGAATATCTCTTCCATGGACTGAATACCACATCTTCTTGTGAGACCTGCGCAGTTTAATTTTTTTTCCGGGCGCGAGGCAGAATCTGGACTCGGCTCCTGGAATCCGCTCGTTAAAGGTGAATATGACCTCTGCCTACGATATTATTTGATACATGTCACAAAATCATCCTAAAGTATGTTTTTTCAATATACTTTAATTATATTATTGCAATTTATTCTGGACTTTAGATGTCATGCGACGGAAGAATGTTTTGAAGAAAGACAGATTAGCGCCGCACGGCCGTTGTGCTTGCTAACCAAAGAGGGAAATATTTCGTTCTGGAACCCAACTAAAGACTTTACTGGACAATGGACCCCGTTACAACATTCTGATGGAAGATCAACAAAGATAAGGACCCAATTTGGGATGCTTTTTCATATATCTGTCGAACTGTGCTATGCTAGCGCTTGACTAGAATCAATGCTGCCGTATGCTAGCTAATGTTGTAAGCTAATATAACGATATATTGTGTTTTCGCTGTAAAACACTTCAAAAATCGGAAATATTGGCTCTATTCACACGATATTTGTCTTTCATTAGCTATCCACCATATGTTTTTCTGAAATGTTTTATGAGGTGTAATTAGTAGTTGACGTTGGTGTCTGTATTTTCTCTGGCTACTCCCGTCTGATTTCAGACTGTAGCTATGCTGTAGCAATGATGGGAGCAGTAATGTAAAACTGATTTATAGCTAAAATATGCACATTTAATGAACAAAACATAGATTTATTGTGTAACATGTTATAGGACTGTCATCTGAGGTAGTTTTTTCTAGGTTCTTTAGGTTGGTTTTAGGTTATTTAGGTTGGCTTGTGCATGCTACTTGAATCATAATTCATACATCATAATCATAATCATACGTGTCTGTCCACTTTTGTATTTGGTGGTGAGCTAACATAAATATATGTTATGTTTTCTCTGTAAAACATTTAAAAAATCGGACATGTTGGCTGGTTTGACAAGATGTTTATCTTTCAAATGCTGTATTGGACTTGTTAATGTGTGAAAGTTAAATATTTTTAAAAAATAGCTTAGGAATTTCGCGCCCTGCACATGAGCTGGATGTTGTCATATTTGTACCGACGTCGGGAGAGCCCGCCTAACAGGTTAAGGCTAATCTTAAGATGGTGCTGGCTAAAGCTAAATCTGGCGAGTGTAGAGAGTATAGAGATATTGTTATCCACGTCGGCACCAACGATGTTAGGATGAAACAGTCAGAGGTCACCAAGTGCAACATAGCTTCAGCGTGTAAATCAGCTAGAAAGATGTGTCGGCATCGAGTAATTGTCTCTGGCCCCCTCCCAGTTAGGGGGAGTGACGAGCTCTACAGCAGAGTCTCAGCACTCAATCGCTGGTTGAAAACTGTTTTCTGCCCCTCCCAAAAGATAGAATTTGTAGATAATTGGCCCTCTTTCTGGGACTCACCCACAAACAGGACCAAGCCTGACCTGCTGAGGAGTGACGGACTCCATCCTAGCTGGAGGGGTGCTCTCATCTTATCTACCAACATAGATAGGGCTCTAACTCCTTTAGCCCCACAATGAAATAGGGTGCAGGCCAGGCAGCAGGCTGTTAGCCAACCTGCCAGCTTAGTGGAGTCTGCCAATAGCACAGTCAGTGTAGTCAGCTCAGCCATACCCATTGAGACTGTGTCTGTGCCTCGACCTAGGTTGGGCAAAACTAAACATGGCGGTGTTCGCCTTAGCAATCTTATTAGGATAAAGACCTCCTCCATTCCTGCCATTATTGAAAGAGATCGTGATACCTCACATCTCAAAATAGGGTTACTTAATGTTAGATCCCTCACTTCAAAGGCAGTCATAGTCAATGAACTAATCACTGATCATAATCTTGATGTGATTGGCCTGACTGAAACATGGCTTAAGCCTGATGAATTTACTGTGTTAAATGAGGCCTCACCTCCTGGTTACACTAGTGACCATATCCCCCGTGCATCCCGCAAAGGCGGAGGTGTTGCTAACATTTATGATAGCAAATTTCAATTTACAAAAAAAAAATGACGTTTTCATCTTTTGAGCTTCTAGTCATGAAATCTATGCAGCCTACTCAATCACTTTTTATAGCTACTGTTTACAGGCCTCCTGGGCCATATACAGCGTTCCTCTCTGAGTTTCCTGAATTCCTATCAGACCTTGTAGTCATAGCAGATCATATTCTAATTTTTGGTGATTTTAATATTCACATGGAGAAGTCCACAGACCCACTCCAAAAGTCTTTCGGAGCCATCATCGACTCAGTGGGTTTTGTCCAACATGTCTCTGGACCTACTCACTGCCACAGTCATACTCTGGACCTAGTTTTGTCCCATGGAATAAATGTTGTAGATCTTAATGTTTTTCCACATAATCCTGGACTATCGGACCACCATTTTATTACGTTTGCAATCGCAACAAATAATCTGCTCAGACCCCAACCAAGGAGCATCAAAAGTCGTGCTATAAATTCTCAGACAACACAAAAATTCCTTGATGCCCTTCCAGACTCCTTCTGCCTACCCAAGGACGTCAGAGGACAAAAATCAGTTAACCACTTAACTGAGGAACTCAATTTAACCTTGCGCAATACCCTAGATGCAGTTGCACCCCTAAAAACGAAAAACATTTGTCATAAGAAACTAGCTCCCTGGTATACAGAAAATACCCGAGCTTTGAAGCAAGCTTCCAGGAAATTGGAACGGAAATGGCGCCACACCAAACTGGAAGTCTTCCGACTAGCTTGGAAAGACAGTACCGTGCGGTACCGAAGAGCCCTCACTGCTGCTCGATCATCCTACTTTTCCAACTTAATCGAGGAAAATAAGAACAATCCAAAATTTATTTTTGATACTGTTGCAAAGCTAACTAAAAAGCAGCATTCCCCAAGAGAGGATGGCTTTCACTTCAGCAGTAATAAATTCATGAACTTCTTTGAGGAAAAGATCATGACCATTAGAAAGCAAATTACGGACTCCTCTTTGAATCTGCGTATTCCTCCAGGGCTTAGCTGTCCTGGATCTGCACAGCTCTGCGAGGGCCTGGGATCGGGAGAGATACTTAAGTGTTTTAGTACTATATCTCTTGACACAATGATGAAAATAATCATGGCCTCTAAACCTTCAAGCTGCATACTGGATCCTATTCCTACTAAACTGCTGAAGGAGCTGCTTCCTGTGCTTGGCCCTCCTATGTTGAACATAATAAACAGCTCTCTATCCACCGGATGTGTACCAAACTCACTAAAAGTGGCAGTGATAAAGCCTCTCTTGAAAAAGCCAAACCTTGACCCGGAAAATATAAAAAACTATCGGCCTATATCGAATCTTCCATTCCTCTCAAAAAATTTTGAAAAAGCTGTTGCGCAGCAACTCACTGCCTTTCTGAAGACAAACAATGTATACGAAATGCTTCAGTCTGGTTTTAGACCCCATCATAGCACTGAGACTGCACTTGTGAAGGTGGTAAATGACCTTTTAATGGCGTCAGACCGAGGCTCTGCATCTGTCCTCGTGCTACTAGACCTTAGTGCTGCCTTTGACACCATCGATCACCACATTCTTTTGGAGAGACTGGAAACCCAAATTGGTCTACACGGACAAGTTCTGGCCTGGTTTAGATCTTACCTGTCGGAAAGATATCAGTTTGTCTCTGTGAATGGTCTGTCCTCTGACAAATCAACTGTACATTTCGGTGTTCCTCAAGGTTCCGTTTTAGGACCACTATTGTTTTCACTATATATTTTACCTCTTGGGGATGTTATTCGAAAACATAATGTTAACTTTCACTGCTATGCGGATGACACACAGCTGTACATTTCAATGAAACATGGTGAAGCCCCTGTAACGGCAGTCCTCCTCCTCTTCATCAGACGAGGAGGAGTATTGAGGGAACCAAGGCGCAGCGTAGTGAAATGACATAATTTATTGAACTCGACGGAAAAACAAACTAAACTTGAATAAACAAACAAAACAAATAAACGATGCAGACAGACCTGAACGACGAACTTACATATAACGTGAAGAACGCAATGAACAGGAACAGACTACATAAAACGAACAAACCTACCTAAATATGACTCTTAATTAGAGGAACGCCAAACACCTGCCTCTAATTAAGAGCCATACCAGGCAACCCAATAAACCAACACAGAAACAGAAAACATAGAATGCCCACCCAAACTCACGTCCTGACCAACTAACACATAAAACTAACAGAAAACAGGTCAGGAACGTGACATAACCCCCCCCCTCAAGGTGCGAACTCCGGGCGCACCAGCAGAAAGTCTAGGGGAGGGTCTGGGTGGGCATCTGACCACGGTGGTGGCTCAGGCTCTGGACGAAGTCCCCACCCCACCATAGTCAATCCCAGCTTACGTTTACCCCTTATCATGACCACCCTCTTATTTCCCCCACCTAATTTAAGGGGCAACACCAAGCTAAAGTACAGCTCCGGGACAATGTAGCTCAGGATAAAGAGGTAGCTTAGGATAGAGGGGCAACTCCGGACTGAAGGGCAGCTCCGGACAGAGAGACAGCTCTGGATAAAGAGGTAGCTTAGGATAAAGATGTAGCTTAGGATAGAGGGGCAACTCCGGACTGAAGGGCAGCTCTGGACAGAGAGACAGCTCTGGACTGAGGGGCAGTTCTGGATTACTAGCCGCTTCTGGCTGAGGGGCAGCTCCTGGCTGACTGACGGCTCTGGACGCTCATGGCAGGCTGACGGCTCTGGACGCTCATGGCAGGCTGACGGCTCTGTACGCTCATGGCAGGCTGACGGCTCTGGACGCTCATGGCTCTCTGACGGCTCTGGCTGCTCATGGCTCGCTGACGGCTCTGGCAGATCCTGTCTGGCTGGCGGCTCTGGCAGATCCTGTCTGGTTGGCGGCTCTGGCAGATCCTGTCTGGTTGGCGGCTCTGGCAGATCCTGTCTGGTTGGCGGCTCTGGCGGATCCTGTCTGGTTGGCGGCTCTGGCGGATCCTGTCTGACGGACGGCTCTAGCGGCTCCTGTCTGGCGGGCGGCTCTAGCGGCTCCTGTCTGGCGGGAGTCTCTAGCGGCTCCTGTCTGGCGGGCGGCTCTAGCGGCTCCTGTCTGGCGGGCGGCTCTAGCGGCTCCTGTCTGGCGGGCGGCTCTAGCGGCTCCTGTCTGGCGGACGGCTCTGTAGGCTCATGGCAGACGGGCGGCTTTGCAGGCTCATGGCAGACGGGCGGCTTTGCAGGCTCATTGCAGACGGATGGCTCAGACGGCGCTGGGGAGACGGATGGCTCAGATGGCGCTGGGGAGACGGATGGCTCAGATGGCGCTGGGGAGACGGATGGCTCAGATGGCGCTGGGGAGACGGATGGCTCAGATGGCGCTGGGGAGACGGATGGCTCTGGCCGGATAAGGCGCACTGTAGACCTGGTGCGTGGTGCCGGAACTGGAGGCACCGGGCTAAGGACACGCACCTTCATGCTAGTGCGGGGAGCAGGGACAGGGCACACTGGACTCTCAAAGCGTACTCTACACCTGGTGCGTGGTACCGGCACTGGTGGCACCGGGCTGAGGGCAAGCACATCAGGATTAGTACAGGGAGAAGAAACAGTGTGTACAGGGCTCTGGAGACGCACAGGTGGCTTAGTGCGTGGTGCCGGAACTGGAGGCACCGAACTGGATACACGCACTACAGGGAGAGTGCGTGGAGGAGGAACAGGGCTCTGGAAACGCACTGGTAGCCTAGTGCGTAGTGTAGGCACTGTAGGTACTAGGCTGGGGTGGGGAGGTGGCGCCGGAAATACCGGACCGTGCAGGCGTACTGGCTCTCTTGAGCATTGAGCCTGCCCAACCTTACCTGGTTGAATGCTCCCGGTCGCCCTACCAGTGCGGGGAGGTGGAATAACCCGCACCGGGCTATGCACACGTACAGGAGACATCCTGCGCTCTACTGCGTAACATGGTGTCTGCCCGTACTCCCGCTCTCCACGGTTAGCCTGAGAAGTGGGCGCAGGTCTCCTACCTGCCCTTGGCCCACTACCTCTTAGCCCCCCCCCCCCAAGAAATTTTTGGGTGTTACTCACGGGCTTTTTGGGCTTCCGTGCAAGACGCGTCCCCTCATAACGCCGGTTCCTCTCTCTCCTTTCCTCCGCTCTCCGAACTGCCTCCAGCTGTTCCCATGGACGGTGATTCACTTTAGCCCATGGTCCTTCTCCGTTAAATACTTGCTCCCAACTCCACAAGTCCTGTATACTCTCCCGTTGCTCGAAATTACGCTGCTTGGTTCTGGATTGGTGGGTGGTTCTGTAACGGCAGTCCTCCTCCTCTTCATCAGACGAGGAGGACTATTGAGGGAACCAAGGCGCAGCGTAGTGAAATGACATAATTTATTGAACACGACGGAAAAACAAACTAAACTTGAATAAACAAACAAAACAAATAAACGATGCAGACAGACCTGAACGACGAACTTACATATAACGTGAAGAACGCAATGAACAGGAACAGACTACATAAAACGAACAAACCGCATACAGTCCCGTATGGTGCAAACATATACACAAACACAGGAGACAACCACCCACAACGAACACTGTGAAAACGCCTACCTAAATATGACTCTTAATTAGAGGAACGCCAAACACCTGCCTCTAATTAAGAACCATACCAGGCAACCCAATAAACCAACACAGAAACAGAAAACATAGAATGCCCACCCAAACTCACGTCCTGACCAACTAACACATAAAACTAACAGAAAACAGGTCAGGAACGTGACAGCCCCAAAATTGCCCTCGCTAGAAGCCTGTGTTTAAGACATAAGGAAGTGGATGGCTGAAAACGTTCTGCTTTTAAACTCGGACAAAACAGAGATGCTTGTTCTAGGTCCCAAGAAACAAAGAGATCTTCTGTTAAATCTGACAATTCATCTTGATGGTTGTAAAGTCGTCTCAAATAAAACTGTGAAGGACCTCGGCGTTACTCTTGACCCTGATCTCTCTTTTGACGAACATATCAAGACTGTTTCAAGGACAGCTTTTTTCCATCTACGTAACATTGCAAAAATCTGAAATTTTCTGTCCAAAAATGATGCAGAAAAATTTATCCATGCATTTGTTACTTCTAGGTTAGACTACTGCAATGCTCTACTTTCCGGCTACCCGGATAAAGCACTAAATAAACTTCAGTTAGTGCTAAATACGGCTGCTAGAATCCTGACTAGAACCAAGAAATTTGATCATATTACTCCAGTGCTAGCTTCCCTACACTGGCTTCCTGTTAAGGCAAGGGCTGATTTCAAGGTTTTACTGTTAGCCTATAAAGCGTTACATGGGCTTGCTCCTACCTATCTTTCCGAGTTGGTCCTGCCGTACATACCAATACGTACGCTACGGTCACAAGACGCAGGCCTCCTAATTGTCCCTAAAATTTCTAAGCAAACAGCGGGAGGCAGGGCTTTCTCCTATAGATCTCCATTTTTATGGAACAGTCTGCCTACCCATGTGAGAGACGCAGACTCGGTCTCAACCTTTAAGTCTTTACTGAAGACTTATCTCTTCAGTAGGTCATATGATTGAGTGTAGTCTGGCCCAGGAGTGTGAAGGTGAATGGAAAGGCTCTGGAGCAACGAACCGCCCTTGCTGTCTCTCCAGGGCCGGTTCCCCTCTCTCCACTGGGATTCTCTGCCTCTAACCCTGTTACTGGGGCTGAGTCACTGGCTTGCTGGTGCTCTTTCATGCCGTCCCTAGGAGGGGTGCGTCACTTGAGTGGGTTGAGTTACTGACGTGAACTTCCTGTCTGGGTTGGCGCCCCCCCTTGGTTGTGCTGTGGTGGAGACCTTTGTGGGCTATACTCGGCCTTGTCTCAGGATTGTAAGTTGGTGGTTGAGGATATCCCTCTAGTGGTGTGGGGGCTGTGCTTTGGCAGAGTGGGTGGGGTTATATCCTTCCTGTTTGGCCCTGTCCGGGGGTTTCTTCGGATGGGGCCACAGTGTCTCCTGACCGCTCCTGTCTCAGCCTCCAGTATTTATGCTGCAGTAGTTTATGTGTCGGGGGGCTAGGGTCAGTTGGTTATACCTGGAGTACTTCTCCTGTCTTATCCAGTGTCCTGTGTGAATTTAAGTATGTTCTCTCTAATTCTCTCGTTCTCTCTTTCTCTCTGAGAACCTGAGCCCTAGGACCATACGTCAGGACTACCGGGCATGCTGACACCTTGCTGTCCCCAGTCCGCCCGGCCTTGCTGCTATTCCAGTTTCAACTGTTCTGCCTGCGGTTACGAAACCCCTACCTGTCCCAGACCTGCTGTTTTCAACTCTTAATGATCGGCTATGAAAAGCCAACTGAGATTTATTCCTGATTATTATTTGACCATGCTTGTCATTTATGAACATTTTGAAAATCTTGGCTCTCTCTAATTTTCTCCTTCTCTCTTTCTCTCGGAGGACCTGAGCCCTAGGACCATGCGTCGGGACTACCGGCCGTGGTGACTCCTTGCTGCCCCCAGTCCGCCTGGCCTTGCTGCTGTTCCAGTTTCAACTCTTCTGCCTGCGGTTATGGAACCCCTACCTGTCCCAGACCTGCTGTTTTCAACTCTTAATGATCGGCTATGAAAAGCCAACTGAGATTTATTCCTGATTATTATTTGACCATGCTTGTCATTTATGAGCATTTTGAAAATCTTGGCTCTCTCTAATTTTCTCCTTCTCTCTTTCTTTCTCTCGGAGGACCTGGGCCCTAGGACCATGCGTCGGGACTGCCGCCCGTGGTGACTCCTTGCTGTCCCCAGTCCGCCTGGCCTTGCTGCTATTCCAGTTTCAGCTGTTCTGCCTGCGGTTATGGAACCGCCACCTGTCCCAGACCTATTGTTTTTCAACTCTTAATGATCAGCTATGAAAAGCCAACTGAAAATTATTCATGATTATTATTTGACCATGCTTGTCACTTATGAACATTTTTGAACATCTTGGCATAGTTCTGTTATAATCTCCACCCGGCACAGCCTGAAGAGGACTGGCCACCCCTCATAGCCTGGTTCCTCTCTAGGTTTCTTCCTAGGTTTTGGCCTTTCTAGGGAGTTTTTCCTAGCCACCGTGCTTCTACACCTGCATTACTAGCTGTTTGGGGTTTTAGGCTGGGTTTCTGTACAGCACTTCGAGATATTAGCTGATGTACGAAGGGCTATATAAAATAAAATTGATTGATTGAAATTGAATGAATGATGGTTGTGTGGTTCTTTTACAGGCAAGTTGAGACTGAAAATAGTATCTAATTATGGTAAGAAGTGAAATAAGTATCAATCGTTATAATTGTAACATCTTAGCAGAATATAATAACAGATGATCACTCTTTACATGGCTGAAAGAGTCTTAGGTCAGTTAGGATCACCACTTTATTTTAAGAATGTGAAATGTCAGAATAATAGTAGAGAGAATTATTTACTTCAGCTTTCATTTCTTTCATCACATTCCCAGTGGGTCAGAAGTTGACATACACTCAATTAGTATTTGGTAGCATTGCCTTTAAATTGTTTAACTTGGGTCAAACGTTTTGGGTAGCCTTCCACAAGCTTCCCACAATAAGTTGGGTGAATTTTGGCCCATTCCTCCTGACAGAGTTGTGTAACTGAGTCAGGTTTGTAGGCCTCCTTGCTCGCACATGCTTTTTCAGTTCTGCCCACAAATGTTCTATAGGATTGAGGTCAGGGCTTTGCGATGGCCACTCCAATACCTTGACTTTGTTGTCCTTAAGCCATTTTGCCACAACTTCGGAAGTAGGCTGGGGTCATTGTCCATTCGGAACACCCATTTGTGACCAAGCTTTAACTTCCTGACATGTCTTGAGATGTTGCTTGAATATCCACATAATTGTCCTGCCTCATGATGCCATCTATTTTGTGAAGTGCACCAGTCCCTCCTGCAGCAAAGCACCCCCACAACATGATGCTGCCACCCCCGTGTTTCACAGTTGGGATGGTGTTCTTCGGCTTGCAAGCCTCACCCTTTTTCCTACAAACATAACGATGGTCATTATGGCCAAACAGTTCTATTTTTGTTTTATCAGACCAGAGGACATTTCTCCAAAAAGTACGATCTTTGTCCCCATGTGCAGTTGCAAACCGTAGTCTGGCTTTTTTATGGCGGTTTTGGAGCAGTGGCTTCTTCCTTGCTGAGCTGCCTTTCAGGTTATGACGATATAGGACTCGTTTTACTGTGGATATAGATACTTTTGTACCCGTTTCCTCCAGCATCTTCACAAGGTCCTTTGCTTTTGTTCTGGGATTGATTTGCACTTTCCGCACCAAAGTACGTTCATCTCTAGGAGAGAGAACGCGTCTCCTTCCTGAGCGGTATGACGGCTGCGTGGTCCCATGGTGTTTATACTTGCTTACTATTGTTTGTACAGATAAACGTGGTACCTTCAGGCGTTTGGAAATTGCTCCAAATGATGAATCAGACTTGTGGAGGTCTACAATTCTTTTGGGCTGATTTCTTTTGATTTTCCTATGATGTCAAGCAAAGAGGCACTGAGTTTGAAGGTAGGCCTTGAAATACATCCATGGGCACACCTCCAATTGACTCAAATGATGTCAATTAGCCTATCAGAAGCTTCTAAAGCCATGACATCATTTTCTGGAATTTTCCAAGCTGTTTAAAGCACAGTCAACTTAGTGTATGTAAACTTCTGACCCACTGGAATTGCGATACAGATTATGTCACTGTATGTAAAAAAAAATGTTGAAAAAATGACTTGTGTCATGCACAAAGTAGTTTGTTAACAAAATTATAGTTTGTTAACAAGACATTTGTGGAGTGGTTGAAAAACTAGTTTTAATGACTCCAACCTAAGTGTATGTAAACTTCTGACTTCAACTGTATATCAAACCTTTTTTGATGTACTCAGAAAGCCATCATTAGCATGTTTTATCCTATAAAAATGGTAGTCTGTCAGGTACTCAACAAGACGGCCTGATGTCACTATTATGAAAACAAGATCCAGATGGTATAAAACATGGAGACCTCTAATACTTCAATTTTGTGATGCAAAGAATACTAGTGAAACTTATAGAATTAAAAAGGTTTTAACAAGTATCGTTCATCCTAATCAGACAGGTTTTTTTTACACTGTCAATACATTGGAGACAAAATACAACAACTACTTGAACAACTACTAGCCTACTTGAAATAATAGAACAATATGAAACTAGGCCTGCAGATTATGAAAAGGCCTTTGAAAAAGTATGACTACCATTTATATATTTTAATTATTATTTTACATTTTGGTGAGTAAATAATGGCTACTTCTCAGAAAGTTTTTAACTGTCAAGAGGAGTTAAACAAGGCTGTCATCAGTCACCATATTTATTCGTTAAGGTCATTGAAATGCTAGCTATTAAAATCACTTCCAATGAGAGCATTAAGGACTTAGGAATCCAAGCCTTAAAAACAAAAAGGTGTCCATGTATGCCAATTACTCAAGATCTATATTAACTCAAATCAAAATCAAAAATCAAATCAAATGTATTTATATAGCCCTTCTTACATCAGCTGATATATCAAAGTGCTGTACAGAAACCCAGCCTAAAACCCCAAACAGCAAGCAATGCAGGTGTAGAAGCACAGGGGCTAGGAAAAACTCCCTAGAAATGCCAAAACCTAGGAAGAAACCTAGAGAGGAACCAGGCTATGAGGGGTGGCCAGTCCTCTTCTGGCTGTGCCGGGTGGAGATTATAACAGAACATGGCCAAGATGTTCAAATGTTCATAAATGACCAGCATGGTTAATTAATAATAATCACAGTAGTTGTCGAGGGTGCAACAAGTCAGCACCTCAGGAGTAAATGTCAGTTGGCTTTTCATAGCCGATCATTGAGAGTATCTCTACCGCTCCTGCTGTCTCTAGAGAGTTGAAAACAGCAGGTCTGGGACAGGTAGCACGTCCGGTGAACAGGTCAGGGTTCTATAGCCCGCAGGCAGAACAGTTGAAACTGGAGCAGCAGCACGGCCAGGTGGACTGGGGACAGCAAGGAGTCATCATGCCAGGTAGTCCTGAGGCATGGTCCTCGGGCTCAGGTCCTCCGAGAGAGAGAAAGAAAGAAAGAGAGAATACTTAAATTCACACAGGACACCGGGATAAGACAGGAGAAATACTCCAGATATAACAGACTGAACCTAGTCCCCCAACACATAAACTACTGCAGCATAAATACTGGAGGCTGAGACAGGAGGGGTCAGGAGACACTGTGACCCCATCCGATGAAGTCCGCAAGCTAGATCCCTCCAATGTGTCATTAAATATCTAAATCACTTTTCTGGCCCCTCTGGACTAAAACCTAATTAAGGTATTACCTATTGGATTGTTAAAAGACAACTTTTACATTACCCTGTACACATAAAATGGTCTGATGATGAAATAGACATACTTGGTATTCATATCACAAAATATATACATTAACTCTCCACAATAAATTTCAATAGAAAATAGACAAGATCCTGCAACTGTGGAGGAGTAAATACCCGTCTATTTATGGGGAAATTATACTGATTAACTCTTTAGCCATGTCTCAGTTTACTCACTTACTTATGGCGCTGCCTGCTCCAGATTACTCATTTAGCAAATGATAGGTGCAAAAAAATGTGTCACTTTATCTGGAACACTAAGCCAGACAAGATAAAACAAAATATACAGTACCAAAAGTTAGGACATACCTACTAATTTAAAATAAAAACATTTTGACTATTTTCTACATTGTAGAATAATAGTGAAGACATCAAAACT
Source organism: Salvelinus fontinalis (assembly GCF_029448725.1). Taxonomy (NCBI): domain Eukaryota; kingdom Metazoa; phylum Chordata; class Actinopteri; order Salmoniformes; family Salmonidae; genus Salvelinus; species Salvelinus fontinalis. The sequence goes on along the minus strand of NC_074684.1, from coordinate 35,536,435 downwards.
ATGAAATAACACATATGGAATCATGTAGTAACCAAAAAAGTGTTAAACAAAGTGTCAAAATATATTTTAGAATTAAGATTCTTCAAAGTAGCCAGCCTTTGCCTTGATGACAGCTTTGCAAACACTTGGCATTCTCTCAGCCAGCTTCATGAGGTGTGCAAAGCTGTTACTACATGATTCCATATGTGTTATTTCATAGTTTTGATGTCTTCACTATTATTCTACAACGTGGAAAATAGCAGAAATACATTTTAAAAACCTTGAATGAGTAGAAGGTGTGTCCAAACTTTTGACTAGTACTGTATCTAAAATTAATATGAGTTTGGTAGGCTAGAATTAATAAATATTCAAGCATTATACCTTGTTTGTGTGAGTAAAAATGGCATAAATAGGAAAGTATACAAGTATCATTTGAGGAACAAAATGTTGACAGCTGCACCATACAATACACAGCTGGGAGGAGATTTATGTTCCCATTCCGGTGGCACAAGTTGTATTGGCTAATGTACAAAACAACGCAAGAATCAACACTTTGTGCTTTTTCACCTTAAATTATTGTATAAAATTCTTGCCACAAACAAAATGTTAAATATGGGACATACAACCATCTCAGCACTGCAGATTTTGCTACAAAGTGATAGAAGTGCCAGGGGGACGTGAGAATTTGGTTGAAGCGGCTTCCTTTCAGGTGTGCAATAAACGTTTAAAAAAAGTAACTAGGCACTATATAATTTTGATTCAGTAGTTCTCAGTCTTGTGCAGTTTGATTAACTCCTTACACTTGGCCTATATGGATAGAGCTACATTGAAATGTTTCTTACCGAAGAAATATGACAATGCATAACCATGGTAGGCAATTAAGGGAAAATTAAATACTTAAGATGCAGAGACAACAGTTTACCTGACAAGACTGAATCCAAACATTACACTTCATTTTATGTGCATTTTACATTTACTGTACTTTACACCGCATTTGTTGTGAGGTCCGCATCAAATTTTCTTCACAATACAACAAACATAGGCTCATTCTGTTCAGGAAAATCCACGGTATAACACCATGTCTTCTTCGAATCAAATCAAAATCAAACTTTATTAGTCACATGCGCCGAATACAACAGGTTCCTTACAGTGAAATGCTTACTTACGAGCCCCTAAACAACAATAAAGTTAAAAAAAACAATATAAATAAGACTAAGAAATAAAAGTAACAAGTAATTAAAGAGCAGCATAAAAATAACTATAGCGAGACTATATACAGGGGGGTGCCGGGTAGGTAGAGTTATTAAAGTGACTATGCATAGATGATAACAGAAAGTAGCAGCAGTGTTGAAGAGGGGGGGAAGGGGGGGGGGGGGGGCAATGCAAATAGTCTGGGTAGCCATTTCATTAGATGTTCAGGAGTCTTATTGCTTAGGGGAAGAAGCTGCTTAGAAGCCTCTTGGACCTAGACTTGGTGCTCTGGTCCCGCTTGCCGTGCGGTAGCAGAGAGAACAGTCTATGACTAGGGTGGCTGGAGTTTTTGACCATTTTAAGGGCCTTCCTCTGACAATGAGGTCCTGGACTGCAGGAAGCTTGGCACCAGTGAAGTACAGTCTACTGGACCCTACGCACTACCCTCTGTAGTGCCTTGCGGTCGGAGGCCGAGCAGTTGCCATAACAGGCAGTGATGCAAACCGTCAGGAAGCTCTCGATTGTGCAACGTTAGAACTGTGAGGATCTGAGGACCCTGTAAATTGTAACTGTACATACAAAAGACTGATCATAAACATTGACCGTGTATTTGACATGAGTTTTATGATATTGAAATGTAAAATGCGCATTTTTGACTCACAGGTTATTGGCTTGCTTGTACGACATCAAAGCAGTATTTACTATAATACCCAACATCTCATCTTTCAAAATACATAAGAGTCCTCTAAATTTAGCTCTGACGTCATGTATAGCATGTTACTGTACAGCCAATGAGCTCTGATGTCATCTATAGCGTGTTACTGTACAGCCACTGAGCTCTGATGTCATCTATAACATGTTACTGTACAGCCACTGAGCTCTGACGTCATTTATAGCATGTTACTGTACAACCACTGAGCTCTGAGGTCATCTATAGCGTGTTACTGTACAGCCACTGAGCTCTGAGGTCATCTATAGCGTGTTACTGTACAGCCACTGAGCTCTGACAACATTTATAGCATGTACACTGAGCTCCAATGTAGACGCTCATCAGTGTCCAAATCTGCCATTTTTAATCCATACAGTATCTGGGTTGGAGTGTAAAGGGCCACATGTGTTGTTCCAAAAGACAAGAAAATCATATCAAAAGGAAGGTGAATATTTTGTACTTTGAAAAGCAGACACTTTGATTGAATACATATCCAAATTGAAATTGATTTGCTACAGTGAACAAGTGACTGAGAATTTATTTGTTGTACTCAGCCAAAATGTGCTTTTTGAAACATGATCTGTTTAGATTTTTTGTGCTTAGAGTTGTGAAAAATGTACCAGATACAGTGCACGTGGAAAAAGTACCAGATACAGTGCACGTGAACATGTACCAGATAGAGTGCACGTGAAAAAGTACCAGATACAGTGCGTGTGAAAAATGTACCAGATACAGTGCACGTGGAAAAAGTACCAGATACAGTGCACGTGAACATGTACCAGATACAGTGCACGTGAAAAAGTACCAGATACAGGGCATGTGAAAATGTACCAGATACAGTGCACGTGATAAATGTACCAGATACAGTGCACGTGATAAATGTACCAGATACAGTGCACGTGAAAATGTACCAGGTACAGTGCACGTGATAAATGTATCAGGTACAGTGCACGTGATAAATGTATCAGATACAGTGCACGTGATAAATGTATCAGATACAGTGCACGTGATAAATGTACCAGATACAGTGCACGTGAAAATGTACCAGGTACAGTGCACGTGATAAATGTATCAGATACAGTGCACGTGATAAATGTATCAGATACAGTGCACGTGATAAATGTATCAGATACAGTGCACGTGATAAATGTATCAGATACAGTGCACGTGATAAATGTATCAGATACAGTGCACGTGATAAATGTACCAGGTACAGTGCACGTGATAAATGTACCAGGTACAGTGCACGTGATAAATGTACCAGGTACAGTGCACGTGATAAATGTATCAGATACAGTGCACGTGAAAAAAGTACCAGATACAGTGCACGTGGAAAATTTATCAGATACAGTGCATGTGAAAAATGAACAAAAGTGAGAGAAAAACAAAACTGTAATAGGTTTAACCACAGCTTCCAGCGCTTCGCTACCCTGCCACACCCAGAGGAGCTGGAGATAAAGTTAGTCTGGTGAGAAGTTTTCCTTAGAGCGATGAGAGAGATGATGCAAGGCTGGACTCTCAGAGGAAACTGGAGGTGTGGAACAAGGAGCAGAGAAACAGCTGTGTGTGTGTGTGTGTGTGTGTGTGTGTGTGTGTGTGTGTGTGTGTGTGTGTGTGTGTGTGTGTGTACATGTACCTGTGTGTGTGTGTGTGTGTGTGTGTGTGTACATGTACCTGTGTGTGTGTGTGTGTGTACATGTACCTGTGTGTGTGTACTTGTGTGCGTGTGTGTATGTGTACATGTACCTGTGTGCGTGTGTGTGTGTGTGTGTGTGTACATGTACCTGTGTGTGTGTGTGTGTGTGTGTACATGTACCTGTGTGTGTGTGTGTGTGTACATGTACCTTTGTGCGTGTGTGTACATGTACCTGTGTGTGTGTACATGTACCTGTGTGTGTGTGTACCTGTGTGCGTGTGTGTGTGTACGTGTACCTGTATGTGTGTTTGTATGCGTGTGTGTATGTGTACGTGTACCTGTATGTGTGTGTGTGTGTGTGTGTGTATGTATGTGTGTGTGTGTGTATGAAAACTACACAATCGCCTCCAGACCCAGGCACAAAACAATCCGTTTCAGAGAGACACACACAGAGACTTGGTTCTTACACAGTTGGACTGATAAGCCAACAACAACACATTAGGTCCACTCACTGTTCTATTTCCAATGGTCCTTAATCTAACAGAGTAGCAATATACACTGATTGTAAAAGAAAACATCCATGACAGACTTCTAAAAGCTATGATCCCTTATTGATGTCTCTTGTTAAATCCACTTCAATCAGCGTAGATGAAGGGGAGGAGACGGGTTAAAAAAGGATTGTTAAGCCTTGAGACATGGATTGTGTGCCAGTCAGAGGGACAACGGGCAAGACTAAATATTGAAGTGCCTTTGAACCCTGTATGGTAGTAGGTGCCAGGTGCACTGTTTTATGTCAAGAACTGCAACGCTGCTGAGTGTTTCCACACTCGACAGTTTCCCGTGTGTATCAAGAATGGTCCACCACCCAAAGGACATCCAGCCAACTTGACACAACCGTAGGAAGCATTGGAGTCAACATGGGCCAGACATCTTGTAGAGTCGATACCCCGACGAATTGAGGCTGTTCTGAGGGCAAAAGGGGGTGCAACTCAATACTAGGAAGGTGCTCCTAATGTTTTGTACAAACAGTGTATTATAATATCACGGAGGTCCTTATTGAGACAACGAGGCGCTGCCATGTCGAAACGAGTTTCCTCTCGGCGTTTCAGCAAATTGATGGGAAAAAATGGCCGTCAGTAACCACACAAGTCAATACATGCACTTTAACTCAGAAACGAACCATGAAGACAACAACGATCAGACTAATGGACGACTCTGGATGAACAGGCTGGTGTTCAGTTACACGCGTGTTGTTACACTTTAGTGCTGCATGTCTCCTAACAGACCTGTCTGCCTCATTTCCTCACATGCACTAATGGACCACTTATCCATGTGGTAGACACACACACACACACACACACACACACAGTGTAGACAGACACACACACACACACAGTGTAGACAGACACACACACACACACAGTGTAGACACACACACACACACACACACAGTGTAGACACACACACACACACACACACCATGTAGACAGACACACACACACACCATGTAGACACACACACACACACACACCGTGTAGGACACACACACACACACACACACACCGTGTAGACACACACACACACACACACCGTGTAGACAGACACACACACACACACACAGTGTAGACAGACACACACACACACACACACACACCGTGTAGACAGACACACACACACCGTGTAGACACACAGGCAGAAAATACACTAAGCCCCTGATTAGTAGAAACCAGTGTGTTATTGCTGGGGTGGAACACAAACCTGCAAACCGATAGCTATCATTGAAGAACCCCTATAGCTATCATTGAAGAACCCCTATAGCTATCAGTGAGGAACCCCTATAGCTATCAGTGAGGAACCCCTATAGCTATCAGTGAAGAACCCCTATAGCTATCAGTGAGGAACCCCTATAGCTATCAGTGAGGAACCCCTATAGCTATCAGTGAAGAACCCCTATAGCTATCAGTGAAGAACCCCTATAGCTATCAGTGAAGAACCCCTATAGCTATCAGTGAGGAACCCCTATAGCTATCAGTGAGGAACCCCTATAGCTATCAGTGAAGAACCCCTATAGCTATCATTGAAGAACCCCTATAGCTATCATTGAAGAACCCCTATAGCTATCAGTGAAGAACCCCTATAGCTATCATTGAAGAACCCCTACAGCTATCAGTGAAGAACCCCTACAGCTATCATTGAAGAACCCCTACAGCTATCAGTGAAGAACCCCTATAGCTATCAGTGAAGAACCCCTACAGCTATCAGTGAAGAACCCCTACAGCTATCAGTGAAGAACCCCTACAGCTATCAGTGAAGAACCCCTACAGCTATCAGTGAAGAACCCCTATAGCTATCAGTGAAGAACCCCTATAGCTATCAGTGAAGAACCCCTATAGCTATCAGTGATGAACCCCTATAGCTATCAGTGAAGAACCCCTATAGCTATCAGTGAAGAACCCCTATAGCTATCAGTGAAGAACCCCTATAGCTATCAGTGAAGAACCCCTATAGCTATCAGTGAAGAACCCCTATAGCTATCAGTGAAGAACCCCTATAGCTATCAGTGAAGAACCCCTATAGCTATCAGTGAAGAACCCCTATAGCTATCAGTGAAGAACCCCTATAGCTATCAGTGAAGAACCCCTATAGCTATCAGTGAAGAACCCCTATAGCTATCAGTGAAGAACCCCTATAGCTATCAGTGATGAACCCCTATAGCTATCAGTGATGAACCCCTATAGCTATCAGTGATGAACCCCTATAGCTATCAGTGATGAACCCCTATAGCTATCAGTGATGAACCCCTATATCTATCATTGAAGAACCCCTATATCTATCATTGAAGAACCCCTATAGCTATCAGTGAAGAACCCCTATAGCTATCAGTGAAGAACCCCTATAGCTATCAGTGAAGAACCCCTATAGCTATCAGTGAAGAACCCCTATAGCTATCAGTGAAGAACCCCTATAGCTATCAGTGAAGAACCCCTATATCTATCAGTGAAGAACCCCTATATCAGTGAAGAACCCCTATATCTATCAGTGAAGAACCCCTATAGCTATCAGTGAAGAACCCCTATAGCTATCAGTGAAGAACCCCTATAGCTATCAGTGAGGAACCCCTATAGCTATCAGTGAAGAACCCCTATAGCTATCAGTGAAGAACCCCTATAGCTATCAGTGAAGAACCCCTATAGCTATCAGTGAAGAACCCCTATAGCTATCAGTGAAGAACCCCTACAGCTATCAGTGAAGAACCCCTACAGCTATCAGTGAAGAACCCCTATAGCTATCAGTGAAGAACCCCTATAGCTATCAGTGAAGAACCCCTATAGCTATCAGTGAAGAGCCCCTATAGCTATCAGTGAAGAGCCCCTATAGCTATCAGTGAAGAACCCCTATATCTATCAGTGAAGAACCCCTATAGCTATCAGTGAAGAGCCCCTATAGCTATCAGTGAAGAACCCCTACAGCAATCAGTGAAGAACCCCTATAGCTATCAGTGAGGAACCCCTATAGCTATCAGTGAGGAACCCCTATAGCTATCAGTGAAGAACCCCTACAGCTATCAGTGAAGAACCCCTACAGCTATCAGTGAAGAACCCCTACAGCTATCAGTGAAGAACCCCTATAGCTATCAGTGAAGAACCCCTATAGCTATCAGTGAAGAACCCCTATAGCTATCAGTGAAGAACCCCTATATCTATCAGTGAGGAACCCCTATAGCTATCATTGAAGAACCCCTGTAGCTATCACTGAAGAACCCCTATAGCTATCAGTGAAGAACCCCTATAGCTATCAGTGAAGAACCCCTATAGCTATCAGTGAAGAACCCCTATAGCTATCAGTGAAGAACCCCTATAGCTATCAGTGAAGAACCCCTATAGTTATCATTGAAGAACCCCTATAGCTATCATTGAAGAACCCCTATAGCTATCATTGAAGAACCCCTATAGCTATCATTGAAGAACCCCTATAGCTATCAGTGAAGAACCCAGTAGCTATCATTGAAGAACCCCTATAGCTATCAGTGAAGAACCCCTATATCTATCAGTGATGAACCCCTATAGCTATCAGTGAAGAACCCCTATAGCTATCAGTGAAGAACCCCTATAGCTATCATTGAATAACCCCTATAGCTATCATTGAAGAACCCCTATAGCTATCAGTGAAGAACCCCTATAGCTATCAGTGAAGAACCCCTATAGCTATCAGTGAAGAACCCCTATAGCTATCAGTGAAGAACCCCTATAGCTGTCAGTGAAGAACCCCTATATCTATCAGTGAAGAACCCCTATAGCTATCAGTGAAGAACCCCTATAGCTATCAGTGAAGAACCCCTATAGCTATCAGTGAAGAACCCCTATATCTATCAGTGAAGAACCCCTATATCTATCAGTGAAGAACCCCTATAGCTATCAGTGAAGAACCCCTATAGCTATCAGTGAAGAACCCCTATAGTTATCATTGAAGAACCCCTATAGCTATCATTGAAGAACCCCTATAGCTATCATTGAAGAACCCCTATAGCTATCATTGAAGAACCCCTATAGCTATCAGTGAAGAACCCAGTAGCTATCATTGAAGAACCCCTATAGCTATCAGTGAAGAACCCCTATATCTATCAGTGATGAACCCCTATAGCTATCAGTGAAGAACCCCTATAGCTATCAGTGAAGAACCCCTATAGCTATCATTGAATAACCCCTATAGCTATCATTGAAGAACCCCTATAGCTATCAGTGAAGAACCCCTATAGCTATCAGTGAAGAACCCCTATAGCTATCAGTGAAGAATCCCTATAGCTATCAGTGAAGAACCCCTATAGCTGTCAGTGAAGAACCCCTATATCTATCAGTGAAGAACCCCTATAGCTATCAGTGAAGAACCCCTATATCTATCAGTGAAGAACCCCTATAGCTATCAGTGAAGAACCCCTATATCTATCAGTGAAGAACCCCTATATCTATCAGTGAAGAACCCCTATAGCTATCAGTGAAGAACCCCTATAGCTATCAGTGAAGAACCCCTATAGCTATCAGTGAGGAACCCCTATAGCTATCAGTGAGGAACCCCTATAGCTATCATTGAAGAACCCCTATAGCTATCAGTGAAGAACCCCTATAGCTATCAGTGAAGAACCCCTATAGCTATCAGTGAAGAACCCCTATAGCTATCAGTGAAGAACCCCTATAGCTATCAGTGAAGAACCCCTATAGCTATCAGTGAGGAACCCCTATAGCTATCAGTGAGGAACCCCTATAGCTATCAGTGAAGAACCCCTACAGCTATCAGTGACGAACCCCTACAGCTATCAGTGAAGAACCCCTATAGCTATCAGTGAAGAACCCCTATAGCTATCAGTGAAGAACCCCTAGAGCTATCAGTGAAGAACCCCTATATCTATCAGTGAGGAACCCCTATAGCTATCATTGAAGAACCCCTGTAGCTATCAGTGAAGAACCCCTATAGCTATCAGTGAAGAACCCCTATAGCTATCAGTGAAGAACCCCTATAGCTATCAGTGAAGAACCCCTATAGTTATCATTGAAGAACCCCTATAGCTATCAGTGAAGAACCCCTATAGCTATCAGTGAAGAACCCCTATAGCTATCAGTGAAGAGCCCCTATAGCTATCAGTGAAGAACCCAGTAGCTATCATTGAAGAACCCCTATAGCTATCAGTGAAGAACCCCTATATCTATCAGTGATGAACCCCTTTAGCTATCAGTGAAGAACCCCTATAGCTATCAGTGAAGAACCCCTATAGCTATCATTGAAGAACCCCTATAGCTATCATTGAAGAACCCCTATAGCTATCATTGAAGAACCCCTATAGCTATCAGTGAAGAACCCCTATAGCTATCAGTGAAGAACCCCTATAGCTATCAGTGAAGAACCCCTATAGCTATCAGTGAAGAACCCCTATAGCTGTCAGTGAAGAACCCCTATAGCTATCAGTGAAGAACCCCTATAGCTATCAGTGAAGAACCCCTATATCTATCAGTGAAGAACCCCTATAGCTATCAGTGAAGAACCCCTATATCTATCAGTGAAGAACCCCTATATCTATCAGTGAAGAACCCCTATATCTATCAGTGAAGAACCCCTATATCTATCAGTGAAGAACCCCTATATCTATCAGTGAAGAACCCCTACAGCTATCAGTGAAGAACCCCTATAGCTATCAGTGAAGAACCCCTATAGCTATCAGTGAGGAACCCCTATAGCTATCAGTGAAGAACCCCTATAGCTATCAGTGAAGAACCCCTATAGCTATCAGTGAAGAACCCCTATAGCTATCAGTGAAGAACCCCTATAGCTATCAGTGAAGAACCCAGTAGGTGTGAGTTTGGTGATGATACACCTCATCTGATCCCAGCTCAACCCACCATCACAGACTATTGATCCCGGGCTTGCCCCGTTAGTGCTGAGGAGAAACACAAGGCTCACCCAGCTCGACCAAGAGTTAAGAAGGCTAGGCTCTCCCTGCACTGTCAATTCAACACATGAAACCAGTCATTTATTAAAAAATACATTTTGTAGACAATTTAAAAAAATATATTCTAAGCTTTCTTGACTGCTGATCACCAGTAAAAAGGAAATAAACGTATGAGTTGATTGGCGCATATTCATTTTTGCCTGCAAACATTTTAATAATTCTAAAAGCGTGGCTCCACCAGTGACTCAGCCCCAGGTGGATTTGAGATAGTTGCTGGGGAAACCGATCCAAGATGGAGGATGGTGTGGTGTAGAGGCTCTACAGTCATCACTATCAGATCAAGTTAAAATGGACAGATTGATGTTGGTGCTTGACTTAGGTTTAGGCAAGTCATTACAGGTACTGTAAAAACTGTCCAGAGATTATTGTATCGTCATCTGTTCATCAGTTGTGACAATATTGAATTTAGGGTCCTTCCTGGCAAGGCCATATGGGCAGGCTGATCGTCAGGAACACAGCGGGAAGGGGAACATAACGGCAGTGCAGGGCGGTGCCAGTCTCCAGTCCCCCCCCCCCTATCCTTTCCTCCTCTCATCTCCAGTCCCTCTCCCCCCCTATCCTTTCCTCCTCTCATCTCCAGTCCCTCTCCCCCCCTATCCTTTCCTCCTCTCATCTCCAGTCCCCCCCCCCCTATCCTTTCCTCCTCTCATCTCCAGTCCCTCTCCCCCCCTATCCTTTCCTCCTCTCATCTCCAGTCCCTCTCCCCCCCTATCCTTTCCTCCTCTCATCTCCAGCCCCTCTCCCCCCCCATCCTTTCTTCCTCTCATCTCCAGTCCCCCCCCTATCCTTTCCTCCTCTCATCTCCAGTCCCTCTCCCCCCTATCCTTTCCTCCTCTCATCTCCAGTCCCCCCCCTATCCTTTCCTCCTCTCATCTCCAGTCCCTCTCCCCCCCTATCCTTTCCTCCTCTCATCTCCAGTCCCTCTCCCCCCCTATCCTTTCCTCCTCTCATCTCCAGTCCCTCTCCCCCCTATTCTTTCCTCCTCTCATCTCCAGTCCTTCTCCCCCCCTATCCTTTCCTCCTCTCATCTCCAGTCCTTCTCCCCCCCTATCCTTTCCTCCTCTCATCTCCAGTCCCTCTCCCCCCCTATCCTTTCCTCCTCTCATCTCCAGTCCCTCTCCCCCCTATTCTTTCCTCCTCTCATCTCCAGTCCTTCTCCCCCCCTATCCTTTCCTCCTCTCATCTCCAGTCCCTCTCCCCCCTATCCTTTCCTCCTCTCATCTCCAGTCCACCCCCCTATCCTTTCCTCCTCGCATCTCCAGTCCCTCTCCCCCCCTATCCTTTCCTCCTCTCATCTCCAGTCCCCCCCTATCCTTTCCTCCTCTCATCTCCAGTCCCCCCCCCTATCCTTTCCTCCTCTCATCTCCAGTCCCTCTCCCCCCCTATCCTTTCCTCCTCTCATCTCCAGTCCCTCTCCCCCCCTATCCTTTCCTCCTCTCATCTCCAGTCCCTCTCCCCCCTATTCTTTCCTCCTCTCATCTCCAGTCCTTCTCCCCCCCTATCCTTTCCTCCTCTCATCTCCAGTCCCTCTCCCCCCTATCCTTTCCACCTCTCATCTCCAGTCCACCCCCCTATCCTTTCCTCCTCTCATCTCCAGTCCCTCTCTCCTCTCCCTCTATCCCTTCAACTCCCCTCCTCTCTCGTCCCTCCACCCTCTCTCTATCCTCTCCCGTCCCTCCCTCTCTATCCTCTCTCGTCCCTCCACCCTCTCTCTCTATCCTCTCTCGTCCCTCCACCCTCTCCCGTCCCTCCCTCTCTCTCTCTCGTCCCTCCACCCCTCTCTCTCTATCCTCTCCCGTCCCTCCCTCTCTATCTATCCCCTCCCGTCCTTCTGCCCTTTTCTCTCCCTCCCTCTTGTCTTCTCTTCTCTTTGTTGCTCTGATTACTCACTGCAAAACTGCATTTATCTAGCAGCCAGATACTCATGAAACTGAGCTGGGTGTGAGTGTATAGAGAGGAATAGGAGAGAGAGAGAAGGAGAGGGAGAAGGAGAGAGAAGGAGGAGAGAGGAGACAGGTTAAAGAAGGATTGTTAAGCCTTGAGACATGGATTGTGTGCCAGTCAGAGGGACAACGGGCAAGACTAAATATTGAAGTGCCTTTGAGAACAGCGTACGGTAGTAGGTGCCAGGTGCACTGTTTTATGTCAAGAACTGCAACGGAGAAGGAGAGAGGGAGAAGGAGAGAGAGAAGGAGAGGGAGAAGGAGAGGGAGAAGGAGAGAGGGAGAAGGAGAGAGGGAGAAGTGTCTGTGTGTACGAGAACATGGAACTCAAAACTCCAACCCCTCTGCCCTACGTGATAGTTTGTCATGATAGTTTGTCATGTGTTACTTTAAGAGGACAAAAGGAGAAGGAGAGGGAGAAGGAGAGAGAGAAGGAGAGGGAGAAGGAGAAGGAGAGGGAGAGGGAGAGAGAGAGGAGAGGGAGAAGGAGAAGGAGAGAGAAGGAGAGAGAGGAGAGGGAGAAGGAGAAGGAGAGAGAAGGAGAGAGAAGGAGAGAGAGGAGAGGGAGAAGGAGAAGGAGAGAGAGAAGGAGAGGGAGAAGGAGAGAGAGAGAGAGAAGGAGAGGGAGAAGGAGAGAGAGAAGGAGAGGGAGAAGGAGAGGGAGAAGGAGAGAGAGAAGGAGAGAGAGAAGGAGAGAGAGAAGGAGAGAGAGAAGGAGAGGGAGAAGGAGAGGGAGAAGGAGAGAGAGAAGGAGAGAGAGAAGGAGAGAGAGAAGGAGAGAGAGAAGGAGAGGGAGAAGGAGAGAGAGGAGAGGGAGAAGGAGAGAGAGAAGGAGAGAGAGGAGAGAGAGAAGAAGAGGAAGAAGGAGAGAGAGGAGAGGGAGAAGGAGAGAGAGGAGAGGGAGAAGGAGAGGGATAAGGAGGGAGAGAAGGAGAGAGAGGAGAGGGAGAAGGAGAGAGAGAAGGAGAGAGAGGAGAGGGTGAAGGAGATAGAGAAGGAGAGGGAGGCAGACTCCAGCAGCAAAACAACAGAACAGTCACTCGAAATAGAGCTCTCGCTTAATTCACAAAGGAAAGTGAAACACATGAACACTTCTGGATGCCTTTAATCTATTGGCAGATAAATATATTTGTTGGACCAGTAAGCAACGGCATTGTGAGCACACACACACACACACACACACACACACACACACACACACACACACACACACACACACACACACACACACACACACACACACACACACACACGTCTATGCAAGCAGCAAACAAAAGCAACCTCTCTCCTCCCACACTACAACAGAAAACTACGCCTCAAATGAAGATTTTAATTCAAAAAGCTTTAATAGTGTGATGACCACTGAAAATGTATTTTATACACCTCTACATTTTACAAACATTGGATGTAAACAGTACTTTGTTCATTAATAACCATGTATTTTTTTTTTTAATGTGCATTAAATTCAAAACGGTTTGATTTATTTATGGTCATTTGTTTAATTAGAATCAGGGGCCCATGTTTCCACCAGAATACTGTCCCCCATAAACCCCTGCTTAAGCCACTGCAATACTACAGTACCAGCAACAATGAGGACACGTACCAAATGGCACCCTATGCCCTATCTAATGCGCTACTTTTAACAAGTGGTGCACCAGAGAGAAATAAAGTACATTTAGATAATACATACAGGAGAGTTTTTTTTATACACATCACTTGAACAAAACAGTCTGCAAAGATCCCTTTTTAAAAAACGTTTGGAAACTAAAAATATAATTACAAAACATTATGTTACATTCACACACCCAGAATTTCTTGGTCTTGTTTTCTAAATGTCTTAACAGAATAGAGGGAACAACCGAACCCAACAGAAGGAACAACCAAACCCAACAGAAGGAACAACCGAACACAACAGAAGGAACAACAGGACAGAAGGAACAACAGGACAGAAGGAACAACGGGACAGAAGGAACAACGGGACAGAAGGAACAACAGGAACAACAGGACAGAAGGAACAACGGGACAGAAGGAACAACGGGACAGAAGGAACAACGGGACAGAAGGAACAACAGGAACAACAGGACAGAAGGAACAACGGGACAGAAGGAACAACAGGACAGAAGGAACAACGGGACAGAAGGAACAACGGGACAGAAGGAACAACGGGACAGAAGGAACAACAGGACAGAAGGAACAACGGGACAGAAGGAACAACGGGACAGAAGGAACAACAGGACAGAAGGAACAACAGGACAGAAGGAACAACAGGACAGAAGGAACAACAGAACAGAAGGAACAACATGACAGAAGGAACAACATGACAGAAGGAACAACATGACAGAAGGAACAACAGAACAGACGGAACAGAAGGAACAACAGGACAGAAGGAACAACAGAACAGAAGGAACAACAGAACAGAAGGAACAGAAGGAACAACATGACAGAAGGAACAACAGGACAGAAGGAACAACAGGACAGAAGGAACAACAGGACAGAAGGAACAGAAGGAACAACAGGACAGAAGGAACAACATGACAGAAGGAACAACATGACAGAAGGAACAACAGAACAGAAGGAACAGAAGGAACAACATGACAGAAGGAACAACAGGACAGAAGGAACAACAGGACAGAAGGAACAACAGGACAGAAGGAACAACATGACAGAAGGAACAACAGGACAGAAGGAACAACATGACAGAAGGAACAGAAGGAACAACAGAACAGAAGGAACAACATGACAGAAGGAACAACGGGACAGAAGGAACAACGGGACAGAAGGAACAACGGGACAGAAGGAACAACGGGGCAGAAGGAACAACAGGACAGAAGGAACAGAAGGAACAACATGATAGAAGGAACAACGGGACAGAAGGAACAACAGAACAGAAGGAACAACAGGACAGAAGGAACAGAAGGAACAACATGACAGAAGGAACAACGGGACAGAAGGAACAGAAGGAACAACATGACAGAAGGAACAACGGGACAGAAGGAACAGAAGGAACAACATGACAGAAGGAACAACGGGACAGAAGGAACAGAAGGAACAACAGGACAGAAGGAACAACGGGACAGAAGGAACAACGGGACAGAAGGAACAGAAGGAACAACATGACAGAAGGAACAACGGGACAGAAGGAACAGAAGGAACAACATGACAGAAGGAACAACGGGACAGAAGGAACAGAAGGAACAACGGGACAGAAGGAACAACGGGACAGAAGGAACAACGGGACAGAAGGAACAACGGGACAGAAGGAACAGAAGGAACAACAGGACAGAAGGAACAACAGGACAGAAGGAACAACATGACAGAAGGAACAACATGACAGAAGGAACAACAGGACAGAAGGAACAACAGGACAGAAGGAACAACAGGACAGAAGGAACAACAGGACAGAAGGAACAACAGGACAGAAGGAACAACAGGACAGAAGGAACAACAGGACAGAAGGAACAACAGGACAGAAGGAACAACGGGACAGAAGGAACAACGGGACAGAAGGAACAACGGGACAGAAGGAACAACGGGACAGAAGGAACAACAGGACAGAAGGAACAACAGGACAGAAGGAACAACGGGACAGAAGGAACAACGGGACAGAAGGAACAGAAGGAACAACGGGACAGAAGGAACAACGGGACAGAAGGAACAGCGGGACAGAAGGAACAGCGGGACAGAAGGAACAGCGGGACAGAAGGAACAACGGGACAGAAGGAACAACGGGACAGAAGGAACAACATGACAGAAGGAACAACAGGACAGAAGGAACAACATGACAGAAGGAACAACAGGACAGAAGGAACAACAGGACAGAAGGAACAACAGGACAGAAGGAACAACATGACAGAAGGAACAACAGGACAGAAGGAACAACAGGACAGAAGGAACAACAGGACAGAAGGAACAACATGACAGAAGGAACAACATGACAGAAGGAACAGAAGGAACAACAGGACAGAAGGAACAGAAGGAACAACGGGACAGAAGGAACAACGGGACAGAAGGAACAACAGGACAGAAGGAACAACAGGACAGAAGGAACAGAAGGAACAACATGACAGAAGGAACAACGGGACAGAAGGAACAGAAGGAACAACAGGACAGAAGGAACAACATGACAGAAGGAACAACGGGACAGAAGGAACAACGGGACAGAAGGAACAGAAGGAACAACAGGACAGAAGGAACAACAGGACAGAAGGAACAACAGGACAGAAGGAACAACGGGACAGAAGGAACAGCGGGACAGAAGGAACAACGGGACAGAAGGAACAGCGGGACAGAAGGAACAACGGGACAGAAGGAACAACGGGACAGAAGGAACAACGGGACAGAAGGAACAACAGAACAGAAGGAACAACGGGACAGAAGGAACAACGGGACAGAAGGAACAGAAGGAACAACGGGACAGAAGGATCAACGGGACAGAAGGAACAACAGAACAGAAGAAACAACGGGACAGAAGGAACAACGGGACAGAAGGAACAGAAGGAACAACAGGACAGAAGGAACAACATGACAGAAGGAACAACGGGACAGAAGGAACAACGGGACAGAAGGAACAGAAGGAACAACAGGACAGAAGGAACAACAGGACAGAAGGAACAACAGGACAGAAGGAACAACGGGACAGAAGGAACAGCGGGACAGAAGGAACAACGGGACAGAAGGAACAGCGGGACAGAAGGAACAACGGGACAGAAGGAACAACGGGACAGAAGGAACAACGGGACAGAAGGAACAACAGAACAGAAGGAACAACGGGACAGAAGGAACAACGGGACAGAAGGAACAGAAGGAACAACGGGACAGAAGGATCAACGGGACAGAAGGAACAACAGAACAGAAGAAACAACGGGACAGAAGGAACAACGGGACAGAAGGAACAACGGGACAGAAGGAACAACGGGACAGCAAAAGAAAATAAATTAAAAAGTGGAGAGTAATGTGACGGAACATTCAGAATAGAGGAATAAGCCTGGTACTGTATCAAGGTGTGAGAGAGAGTGTGTGTGTGTGTGTGTGTGTGTGTGTGTGTGTGTTTGCGCGCGACTGTTTGTCTGTGTGTACGAGAACATGGAACTCATAACTCCAACCCCTCTGCCCTACGTGATAGTTGTCCTCTTAAAGTAATACATGACAAACTGTGTACAAAACTATGGCAATAAGATCTAGAAATAACATCTTATTTCAATATGGACTAATGTTCTTCATCAGTCACTGGTACTGTAAGAGAAGGGATAAGGTGGGTTGGACGATTCTTACAACAGAACCAAGACTCAGACACGCCTCTCTAGATCCATTCTCTTAGACAGACAGACAGACAGACAGACAGACAGACAGACAGACACAGAGTCTCCATCTCAAAACTTGATATTTCACCATTGTTCGAAACATTCTAGGCCCCACTTCCTAGTTCTGGAGCTGTCTCTAGCTAGCTTGGGCTACATGCTAGCACGCTCACTGACTGAACACGGTGGGCTTCTGGTGACTACTCATTAGGTTTTGATGAGTACTGGGGTGTAAATCCCTGGAGGAATATTTTACAAGTAGAAGGGATACCCCCTCACCCCAACAGAGGTCAGAGACCCCTCACCCCAACAGAGGTTAAAGGTCAGAGACCCCTCGCCCCAACAGAGGTCAGAGACCCCTCACCCCAACAGATGTTAAAGGTCAGAGACCCCTCGCCCCAACAGAGGTCAGAGACCCCTCAGCCCCAACAGAGGTTAAAGGTCAGAGACCCCTCACCCCAACAGAGGTCAGAGACCCCTCGCCCCAACAGAGGTTAAAGGTCAGAGACCCCTCGCCCCAACAGAGGTCAGAGACCCCTCAGCCCCAACAGAGGTTAAAGGTCAGAGGCCCCTCGCCCCAACAGAGGTTAAAGGTCAGAGGCCCCTCACCCCAACAGAGGTCAGAGACCCCTCAGCCCAAACAGATGTTAAAGGACAGAGGCCCCTCACCCCAACAGAGGTTAAAGGTCAGAGACCCCTCGCCCCAACAGAGGTTAAAGGTCAGAGACCCCTCAGCCCAACAGAGGCTAAAGGTTAGCAACCCCTCCCCCCAAATTAGGTTAAAGGTCAGAGACCCCTCACCCCAACAAAGTTAGAGGAGGTACAGGGAATATGGGTCTGGCTGTTCAGCAATACCCATCACACACACAAATACACACAGCAAAAGGGACACACACACACCTGAGTGATGACTAAGTGTTTCCCTCCCTGTCCTGGTGTCTGTCTGCCAGTCTTATGTAACAGTGTCTCTACGGAGGTGGAAAGACAGACAGATCCTTTATTCTAATGCATCAGCCTAGCAACAGCTTCAAAGAAACTTGACACGTTGAAGTGTGTGTGTGTGTGTGTGTGTGTGTGTGTGTGTGTGTGTTATACCAAATAAATGGTAGTTGTCCATTTTATTAGTGATACAGCGGTTTTCTTAGCCTGGTCCCAGACCGGTTTGTGCCGTCTCGTCAACTGTGACCATAGGAGTCGGGTTAGAAGACAAGCCAGGAACAAAGTTATGGTCTCCCCGTCAGTGGATGAAGAATACAGACGACATGGAGATCGTTTCAATCTAACACATTCATTCACAACAACAACAACATATGTTGTACTCTACTGCTCTCAGTCACCTGTATTGCAGCTAGAGTAGCTTGACAATGTCGAGGGATTGAATCACATAGCTATCCTTCCTTCCTTTTATCTGTAGGGGGTTTAACTGAATAAAAGACTGTAGTTTCTGACTATAGAGGACAGAGAGGTGTTTTAATACACAGAGGATGGATCATGGCAGCACATTGATTATTTTATGTTGAGTGACACTTCCACTTTTCACCACTGGAGGGCACTGTAAGCAACACAACAGCAGGCTCTGGCAGCACGAAACGAGATATTAATAATATAGGAAGCTAGCTCTGGTCCATGGTGTAAGTGCAATGTATCTCTACTGAATAGGAGTGGAAGAACATGGACTAATGCCCTGGACCAGAGCTAGTAGAAACCATAATGTCAGGCTTTAAAAGCAAGAATGTAAAGAATCAAAGCCATTTAGATAATAAAATTAAGGACATTTCCTAAGAGAAAACTAAACACTGATGACTTCAGTTGTACTGTACGCAATAAAGAACAACGTATTTATTGATTTTTATAATACAAAGAAATAAATAAAATCCCCCTGCACCAAAAAATTTCCCAATTTAAAACGATTAGAAGTGAATCACATTCCTTGAGATGGTGGGGGGTGAAAGAGAAGAATCCTCTATTTCCTTCTTTCTCTTCTTCGTCGCGCCGTACACCAAAAAAAAGCCTGAAGACGTCCCATTGCTATTCCATAACTACGCCGTTTCAAACCTACTGGTCCTCAGAACTTCTCTGGTAAACAGGAACAGGAAGTCAGGCTGTTTATTGCTTTTAAAACACCGTTCTGTTAGCAATATAGTCCTGATTTCAGCCAGGTCATCTGGTTTCTCTCTGCTGTTGATGATGACTTGGTTTTTTAACGGACGTGGAAGGAAGTTTTGCTGTCGGGTTTGGTCAAAGTGTCACAAGCACCTACAATGGATTCTGAGACTGAGGATGCCGGATGTTTCTGAGGGGGGGTCAGAGTGTGTTTGGTTTGGGGGGGGGGGGTCAGAGTGTGGTTTGGGGGGGTCAGAGTGTAGTTTGGTTTGGGGGGGGGGGGGGTCAGAGTGTGGTTTGGGGGGGGTCAGAGTGTAGTTTGGGGGGGTCAGATGTGGTTTGGGGGGGTCAGATGTGGTTTGGGGGGGTCAGATGTGGTTTGGGGGGGTCAGAGTGCGGGTTGGGGGGGTCAGAGTGCGGGTTGGGGGGGTCAGAGTGCGGGTTGGGGGGGTCAGAGTGCGGGTTGGGGGGATCAGAGTGCGGGTTGGGGGGGGGGGGGGGCAGAGTGTAGTTTTGGGGGTCAGATGTGGTTTGGGGGGGTCAGAATGTGGTTTGGGGGGGTCAGATGTGGTTTGGGGGGGTCAGAATGTGTGTGTGGTTGGGGGGTAGCTTGGAGTGCTAGGTATCGGGGCTCGGACGTAACACATTACTAGTCAATGACACTAGTCGGAGGGCAATATGGTGGGAGAAAAGTCCAACAAAACTCCAACTGACAAAAGACCTATTTTTCCAGACTCTTGGAAAGTTCTCTGGAAACACATGCTTGTCAATGCCCTGGTCCACAGCAGTACAGATACAATCCCTTAGTCAGAATGTCCAGTATTCCATAGACACCCAGTTAACCCAGTAGGTACCTGGATCGCTGGCTCTTCAATCTCTCTACTTGGTTGGTCCAATAGAAACGGGTTGAAGGTGATGATCTCTATGTTTAGTTCCCTTGTAAGTAGAGGAATGTGATTGGACAGAAAACAGCAGGCAGGGCTGTCTGTCTATTCCCTCCACTGTCTGTCTGTCTGTCTGTCTGTCTGTCTGTCTGTCTGTCTGTCTATTGGGATAGTTGTAGACAGAAGTAGCATCAGGGTTTGGAGAGGAGGAGGAGAGAAGGAGGAGAGAGGGAGGAGAGAAGGAGGAGAGAGGGAGAGGGAAGAGAGAAGGAGGAGAGAGGGAGAGGGAAGAGAGGAGGAGAGAAGGAGAGGGAGGAGAAAAGGAGAGGGAGAGGGAGGGAGAGAAGGAGAGAGGGAAGAGAAGGAGAGAGGGAAGAGAGAGGAGCGATTCCAGTTTCCACAGGGGCTGTTACAGTTAGTGTGGTCTATGTTCTGAGGCCTCAGCTGAAGAGATGTACTGTACAGACACTGAGGCTATCTGGGTAAACATAACTCTCTCTCTGTCTTCCTACCACTCCCAGAGTGAAGTCAGCTCAGACATTGTGGGAGGAGACGAGGGGGGAACGCTCAAGTCTTCTGAGCTCCAGCAGTACTGAAACCACATCACAAATACACACCTCCTCAGCCAGTGTGTGAGCACAGTATTATTTAACATAAGAACATTGTCCTTCTAGGCTCTGGTCCTGAGTGTGAGAAGGGAACTTTACTGAAGACCGAGGGTAAGAAGGAGACATGGGGGTTGGAATACATCCTTCACCGAGGGTAAGAAGGAGACATGGGGGTTGGAATACATCCTTCACCGAGGGTAAGAAGGAGACATGGGGGTTGGAATACATCCTTCACCGAGGGTAAGAAGGAGACATGGGGGTTGGAATACATCCTTCACCGAGGGTAAGAAGGAGACATGGGGGTTGGAATACATCCTTCACCGAGGGTAAGAAGGAGACATGGGGGTTGGAATACATCCTTCACCGAGGGTAAGAAGGAGACATGGGGGTTGGAATACATCCTTCACCGAGGGTACGAAGGAGACATGGGGGTTGGAATACATCCTTCACCGAGGGTACGAAGGAGACATGGGGGTTGGAATACATCCTTCACCGAGTTCCAGGGAGAAGGGGAAATGGTTTTGGGGTGGTTGGCACTGGTCCCTTTGTTTGGCTAGAGTCGAGGACAATCACTTTCTCTCTTCCTCTTCTCACTCTCTTCCTCTTCTCCCTCTCCTCCTCCTCTCTCTCTCCTCCTCTTCTCCCGCTTCCTTTCATCACTTCCTCCTCCTCTTCCTCCCCTCTCCTCTCTCTCTGTCTCAGTTCATGTCGATGGTGTTGAAAACCCACTCCGTGAACTTCTTGAGTTTGGCAGCAGAGCTCTGGGACTCCTCCTGCAGCCGCTGGTTATCTTCCCATAGCATCTTGATCTGTAGATGGAGACGCTGCTTCTCCTCACGCTCCTACAAGGAGGGAAGGAAAGGAGAGGGAGGAGGGAGGGAGGGAGGGAAGGAAAGGGAGAGGGAGAAGGAGGGAGGGAAGGAAGGAAAGGGAGGGAAGGAAATGAGAGGGAGAAGGAGGGAGGGAAGGAAAGGAGAGGGAGGGAAGGAAATGAGAGGGAGAAGGAGGGAGGAAATGAAAGGAGAGGGAGAAGGAGTAAGGGAAGGAAATGAGAGGTGAGGGAAAGGATAGGGAGGGAAGGAAAGGAGAGGGAGAAAGAGGGAGGGAAGGAAAGGAGAGAAAAGGAGGGAGGGAAAGAAGGAAAGGAGAGGGAGTAGGAGAGGGAGGGAAGGAAGGGAGAGGGAGAATGAGGGAGAGAAGGAAAGGAGAGGGATAAGGAGGGAGGGAAGGAAAGGGAGAATGAGGGATGGAAGGAAAGGAGAATGAGGGAGAGAGAGGGAAGGAAAGGAGAGAGGGAAGGAAAGGAGGGAGAGGGAGGGAAGGAAAGGAGAAGGAGAGAGGGAAGGAAAATAGAGGGAGGAGGGAGGGGAGGGAAGGAAAGGAGAAGGAGGGAAGGAAAGAAGGAAAGGAGGGGGAGGGAGGGAAGGAAGGAAAGGAGAGGGATAAGGAGGGAGGGAAGGAAAGGTAGAATGAGGGATGGAAGGAAAGGAGAATGAGGGAGAGAGAGGGAAGGAAAGGAGAGAGGGAAGGAAAGGAGGGAGAGGGAGGGAAGGAAAGGAGAAGGAGAGAGGGAAGGAAAGGAGAAGGAGGGAAGGAAAGAAGGAAAGGAGGGGGAGGGAGGGAAGGAAGGAGAGGGAGGGAGAAGGAGGGAGGGAAGGAAGGAAAGGAGAGATAATGGGAGGGATAGAGAAGTAGAGGGATAGAGAGAGGTAGAGGGAGAAGGAGGGTGAGAGAGGGGGGGGTGGGATGGATTGGAGAGGGAGGAGGGATTGGAGAGGGAGGAGGGAGGGGTAGAGTAGGAGGTTGGGAGGGAGGGATTGGAGAGGGAGGAGGGATAGAAGGAGGAGGGATGGGGAGAGAAGGAGGGTGGGAGGGATTGGAGAGGGAGGAGGGATGGGGAGAGAAGGAGGGATGGAGGGATTGGAGAGGTAGGAGGGATAGAGGGATGAGGGTGAGAGGAGGGAGGGGGAGAGAAGGAGGGTGGGAGGGATTGGAAGGGGACAAGGGATAGAGGGAGGGGAGAGAGAGGAGGGGGAGGAGGGGTAGAGGGAGAGAGAGGGGGAGGGAGAGATAGGAGAGGGAGGGGGGATAGAGGGAGGAGGGTGAGAGGAGGGAGGGGGAGAGAAGGAGGGTGGGAGTGATTGGAAGGGGACAAGGGATAGAGGGAGGGGAGAGAGAGGAGGGGGAGAGATAGGAGAGGGAGAGAGAGGGGGAGGGAGAGATAGAAGAGGGAGGGGGGATAGAGGGGGGAGGGAGAGATAGGAGAGGGAGGAGAGATAGAGGGAGAGAGAGGGGGGGAGAGATAGGAGAGGGAGGAGGGATAGAGCGAGAGAGAGGGGGAGGGAGGAGAGATAGAGGGAGAGAGAGGGAGGGAGGAGGGATAGAGGGAGAGATAGGAGAGGGAGGAGGGATAGAGGGAGAGAGTGGGGGGAGAGGAGGGATAGAGGGAGAGATAGGAGAGGGAGGAGGGATAGAGGGAGAGAGGGGGAGGGAGGAGGGATAGAGGGAGAGATAGGAGAGGGAGGAGGGATAGAGGGAGAGAGAGGGAGGGGGAGGAGGGATAGAGGGAGAGAGAGGGGGAGGGAGGAGGGATAGAGGGAGAGAGAGGAGAGGGAGGAGGGATAGAGGGAGGAGGGATAGAGGGAGAGATAGGAGAGGGAGGAGGGATAGAGGGAGAGATAGGGGGAGGGAGGAGGGATAGAGGGAGAGATAGGAGAGGGAGGAGGGATAGAGGGAGAGAGAGGGGGAGGGAGGAGGGATAGAGGGAGAGATAGGAGAGGGAGGAGGGATAGAGGGAGAGAGAGGGGGAGGGAGGAGGGATAGAGGGAGAGAGAGGGAGAGGGAGGAGGGATAGAGGGGGAGAGAGGGAGAGGGAGGAGGGATAGAGGGAGAGAGAGGGAGAGGGAGGAGGGATAGAGGGAGAGAGAGGGGGAGGGAGGAGGGATAGAGGGAGAGAGAGGGGGAGGGAGGAGGGATAGAGGGGGAGAGAGGGAGAGGGAGGAGGGATAGAGGGAGAGAGAGGGGGAGGGAGGAGGGATAGAGGGAGAGAGAGGGGGAGGGAGGAGGGATAGAGGGAGAGAGAGGGGGAGGGAGGAGGGATAGAGGGAGAGAGAGTGAGGGGAGGAGGGATAGAGGGAGAGAGAGTGGGGGGAGAGATAGGAGAGGGAGGAGGGATAGAGGGAGAGAGAGGGGGAGGGAGGAGGGATAGAGGGAGAGATAGGAGAGGGAGGAGGGATAGAGGGAGAGAGAGGGGGGGGAGGAGGGATAGAGGGAGAGAGAGGGGGAGGGAGGAGGGATAGAGGGAGAGATAGGGAGGGAGGAGGGATAGAGGGAGAGAGAGGGGGAGGGAGGAGGGATAGAGGGAGAGATAGGAGAGGGAGGAGGGATAGAGGGAGAGATAGGAGAGGGAGGAGGGATAGAGGGAGAGAGAGGGAGAGGGAGGAGGGATAGAGGGAGAGAGAGGGAGGAGGGATAGAGGGGGAGAGAGGGAGAGGGAGGAGGGATAGAGGGAGAGAGAGAGGGAGGGAGGAGGGATAGAGGGAGAGAGAGGGGGAGGGAGGAGGGATAGAGGGGGAGAGAGGGAGAGGGAGGAGGGATAGAGGGAGAGAGAGGGAGAGGGAGGAGGGATAGAGGGAGAGATAGGAGAGGGAGGAGGGATAGAGGGAGAGAGAGGGGGAGGGAGGAGGGATAGAGGGAGAGAGAGGGGGAGGGAGGAGGGATAGAGGGAGAGATAGGAGAGGGAGGGAGGAGGGATAGAGGGAGAGATAGGAGAGGGAGGAGGGATAGAGGGAGAGAGAGGGGGAGGGAGGAGGGATAGAGGGAGAGAGAGGGAGAGGGAGGAGGGATAGAGGGAGAGATAGGAGAGGGAGGAGGGATAGAGGGAGAGATAGGGAGAGGGAGGAGGGATAGAGGGAGAGATAGGAGAGGGAGGAGGGATAGAGGGAGAGAGAGGGGGAGGGAGGAGGGATAGAGGGAGAGAGAGAGGGGGAGGGAGGAGGGATAGAGGGAGAGAGAGGGAGAGGGAGGAGGGATAGAGGGAGAGATAGGAGAGGGAGGAGGGATAGAGGGAGAGATAGGAGAGGGAGGAGGGATAGAGGGAGAGAGAGGGGGAGGGAGGAGGGATAGAGGGAGAGAGAGAGGAGAGGGAGGAGGGATAGAGGGAGAGAGAGGGGGAGGGAGGAGGGATAGAGGGAGAGAGAGGGGGAGGGAGGAGGGATAGAGGGAGAGAGAGAGGGGGAGGGAGGAGGGATAGAGGGAGAGAGAGAGGGAGGGAGGAGGGATAGAGGGAGAGATAGGAGAGGGAGGAGGGATAGAGGGAGAGAGAGGGAGAGGGAGGAGGGATAGAGGGGGGGAGGGAGAGATAGGAGAGGGAGGAGAGATAGAGGGAGAGAGAGGGGGAGGGAGGGAGGGAGGAGGGATAGAGGGAGAGAGAGATAGGAGAGGGAGGAGAGATAGAGGGAGAGATAGGAGAGGGAGGAGGGATAGAGGGAGAGAGAGGGAGAGGAGGGAGGAGGGATAGAGGGAGAGAGAGAGGGAGGGAGGAGGGATAGAGGGGGAGAGAGGGAGAGGGAGGAGGGATAGAGGGAGAGAGGGGGAGGGAGGAGGGATAGAGGGAGAGAGAGGGGGAGGGAGGAGGGATAGAGGGAGAGAGAGGGGGAGGGAGGAGGGATAGAGGGAGAGATAGGAGAGGGAGGAGGGATAGAGGGAGAGAGAGGGAGAGGAGGGAGGAGGGATAGAGGGAGGAGGGATAGAGGGAGAGAGAGAGGGAGGGAGGAGGGATAGAGGGAGAGATAGGAGAGGGAGGAGGGATAGAGGGAGAGATAGGAGAGGGAGGAGGGATAGAGGGAGAGAGAGGGAGAGGAGGGAGGAGGGATAGAGGGAGAGATAGAGGGAGGGAGGAGGGATAGAGGGAGAGAGAGGGGGAGGGAGGAGGGATAGAGGGAGAGAGAGGGGGAGGGAGGAGGGATAGAGGGAGAGATAGGAGAGGGAGGAGGGATAGAGGGAGAGAGAGGGGGAGGGAGGAGGGATAGAGGGAGAGATAGGAGAGGGAGGAGGGATAGAGGGAGAGAGGGGGAGGGAGGAGGGATAGAGGGAGAGAGAGGGAGAGGAGGGAGGAGGGATAGAGGGAGAGAGAGAGGGAGGGAGGAGGGATAGAGGGAGAGATAGGAGAGGGAGGAGAGATAGAGGGAGAGAGGGGGAGGGAGGAGGGATAGAGGGAGGAGGGATAGAGGGAGAGAGAGGGAGGGAGGGAGGAGGGATAGAGGGAGAGAGAGGGAGAGGGAGGAGGGATAGAGGGGGGGAGGGAGAGATAGGAGAGGGAGGAGGGATAGAGGGAGAGATAGGAGAGGGAGGAGGGATAGAGGGAGAGATAGGAGAGGGAGGAGGGATAGAGGGGGGGAGGGAGAGATAGGAGAGGGAGGAGAGATAGAGGGAGAGAGAGGGGGAGGGAGGAGGGATAGAGGGAGAGAGAGGGGGAGGGAGGAGGGATAGAGGGAGGAGGGATAGAGGGAGAGAGAGAGAGAGATAGGAGAGGGAGGAGGGATAGAGGGAGAGAGAGGGGGAGGGAGGAGGGATAGAGGGAGAGAGAGGGGAGGGAGGAGGGATAGAGGGAGAGAGAGGGGAGGGAGAGATAGGAGAGGGAGGAGAGATAGAGGGAGAGAGGGGGAGGGAGGAGGGATAGAGGGAGGAGGGATAGAGGGAGAGAGAGGGAGGGAGGGAGGAGGGATAGAGGGAGAGAGAGGGGGAGGGAGGAGGGATAGAGGGAGAGAGAGGGAGAGGGAGGAGGGATAGAGGGAGAGAGAGGAGAGGGAGGAGGGATAGAGGGAGAGAGAGGGGGAGGGAGGAGGGATAGAGGGAGAGATAGGAGAGGGAGGAGGGATGGGGAGAGGAGAGAGAGGGAGGAGGGATAGAGGGAGAGAGAGGGGGAGGGAGGAGGGATAGAGGGAGAGAGAGGGGGAGGGAGGAGGGATAGAGGGAGAGATAGGGAGAGGGAGGAGGGATAGAGGGAGAGAGGGAGGGAGGGAGGAGGGATAGAGGGAGAGAGAGGGGGAGGGAGGAGGGATAGAGGGAGAGAGAGGGGGAGGGAGGAGGGATAGAGGGAGAGAGAGGGAGGAGGGATAGAGGGAGAGAGAGGGGGAGGGAGGAGGGATAGAGGGAGAGAGAGGGGGAGGGAGGAGGGATAGAGGGAGAGAGAGGGGGAGGGAGGAGGGATAGAGGGAGAGAGAGGGGGAGGGAGGAGGGATAGAGGGAGAGAGAGAGGGAGGGAGGAGGGATAGAGGGAGAGATAGGAGAGGGAGGAGGGATAGAGGGAGAGAGAGGGGGAGGGTGGAGGGATAGAGGGAGAGAGAGGGGGAGGGAGGAGGGATAGAGGGAGAGAGAGGGGGAGGGAGGAGGGATAGAGGGAGAGAGAGGGGGAGGGAGGAGGGATAGAGGGAGAGAGAGAGGGGGAGGGAGGAGGGATAGAGGGAGAGAGAGAGGGAGGGAGGAGGGATAGAGGGAGAGATAGGAGAGGGAGGAGGGATAGAGGGAGAGAGAGGGAGAGGGAGGAGGGATAGAGGGGGGGAGGGAGAGATAGGAGAGGGAGGAGAGATAGAGGGAGAGAGAGGGGGAGGGAGGGAGGGAGGAGGGATAGAGGGAGAGAGAGATAGGAGAGGGAGGAGAGATAGAGGGAGAGATAGGAGAGGGAGGAGGGATAGAGGGAGAGAGAGGGAGAGGAGGGAGGAGGGATAGAGGGAGAGAGAGAGGGAGGGAGGAGGGATAGAGGGGGAGAGAGGGAGAGGGAGGAGGGATAGAGGGAGAGAGAGGGGGAGGGAGGAGGGATAGAGGGAGAGAGAGGGGAGGGAGGAGGGATAGAGGGAGAGAGAGGGGGAGGGAGGAGGGATAGAGGGAGAGATAGGAGAGGGAGGAGGGATAGAGGGAGAGAGAGGGAGAGGAGGGAGGAGGGATAGAGGGAGGAGGGATAGAGGGAGAGAGAGAGGGAGGGAGGAGGGATAGAGGGAGAGAGAGGGGGAGGGAGGAGGGATAGAGGGAGAGATAGGAGAGGGAGGAGGGATAGAGGGAGAGATAGGAGAGGGAGGAGGGATAGAGGGAGAGATAGGAGAGGGAGGAGGGATAGAGGGAGAGAGAGGGAGAGGAGGGAGGAGGGATAGAGGGAGAGAGAGGGGGAGGGAGGAGGGATAGAGGGAGAGAGAGGGGGAGGGAGGAGGGATAGAGGGAGAGAGAGGGGGAGGGAGGAGGGATAGAGGGAGAGAGAGGGGGAGGGAGGAGGGATAGAGGGAGAGATAGGAGAGGGAGGAGGGATAGAGGGAGAGAGAGGGGGAGGGAGGAGGGATAGAGGGAGAGATAGGAGAGGGAGGAGGGATAGAGGGAGAGAGAGGGAGAGGAGGGAGGAGGGATAGAGGGAGAGAGAGAGGGAGGGAGGAGGGATAGAGGGAGAGATAGGAGAGGGAGGAGAGATAGAGGGAGAGAGGGGGAGGGAGGAGGGATAGAGGGAGGAGGGATAGAGGGAGAGAGAGGGAGGGAGGGAGGAGGGATAGAGGGAGAGAGAGGGAGAGGGAGGAGGGATAGAGGGAGAGATAGGAGAGGGAGGAGGGATAGAGGGAGAGAGAGGGGGAGGGAGGAGGGATAGAGGGAGAGAGAGGGGGAGGGAGGAGGGATAGAGGGAGGAGGGATAGAGGGAGAGAGAGAGAGAGATAGGAGAGGGAGGAGGGATAGAGGGAGAGAGAGGGGGAGGGAGGAGGGATAGAGGGAGAGAGAGGGAGAGGGAGGAGGGATAGAGGGAGAGAGAGGGGGAGGGAGAGATAGGAGAGGGAGGAGAGATAGAGGGAGAGAGGGGGAGGGAGGAGGGATAGAGGGAGGAGGGATAGAGGGAGAGAGAGGGAGGGAGGGAGGAGGGATAGAGGGAGAGAGAGGGGGAGGGAGGAGGGATAGAGGGAGAGAGAGGAGAGGGAGGAGGGATAGAGGGAGAGAGAGGGAGAGGGAGGAGGGATAGAGGGAGAGAGAGGGGGAGGGAGGAGGGATAGAGGGAGAGATAGGAGAGGGAGGAGGGATAGAGGGAGAGAGAGAGAGAGGGAGGAGGGATAGAGGGAGAGAGAGGGGGAGGGAGGAGGGATAGAGGGAGAGAGAGGGGGAGGGAGGAGGGATAGAGGGAGAGATAGGAGAGGGAGGAGGGATAGAGGGAGAGAGGGAGGGAGGGAGGAGGGATAGAGGGAGAGAGAGGGGGAGGGAGGAGGGATAGAGGGAGAGAGAGGGGGAGGGAGGAGGGATAGAGGGAGAGAGAGGGAGGAGGGATAGAGGGAGAGAGAGGGGGAGGGAGGAGGGATAGAGGGAGAGAGAGGGGGAGGGAGGAGGGATAGAGGGAGAGAGAGGGGGAGGGAGGAGGGATAGAGGGAGAGAGAGAGGGAGGGAGGAGGGATAGAGGGAGAGATAGGAGAGGGAGGAGGGATAGAGGGAGAGATAGGAGAGGGAGGAGGGATAGAGGGAGAGATAGGAGAGGGAGGAGGGATAGAGGGAGAGAGAGGGAGAGGGAGGAGGGATAGAGGGAGAGAGAGAGAGAGGGAGGAGGGATAGAGGGAGAGAGAGTGGGAGGAGAGATAGGAGAGGGAGGAGGGATAGAGGGAGAGAGAGGGGGGGGAGAGATAGGAGAGGGAGGAGGGATAGAGGGAGAGAGAGGAGTTAGAGATTAACAACATTGTATAACAGATTGTATCTAAAACACTGGGAATGACACAACTTGCTGATTCACTAAAAGGACAGAAAACTGTGTGTGACCAAGTTTGTTCCAACACTCGTTGCTCATATCCCTGAGCCATCATATGCAGATACCTCACTGTCCTAAGTCAAACATGAGAAAACAGTAGGCAGCTTTGACAAACGTAGAGATCGGACGCAGCTAAAGTTTCAGAAAGGACAGTGGGTTGAGCAGAAGTTTGAGTGTGTACGTGTGAGCTAACACACACACCAGTCTGTTCATCCAGAGTCGTCCATTAGTCTGATCGTTGTTGTCTTCATGGTTCGTTTCTGAGTTAAAGTGCATGTATTGACTTGTGTGGTTACTGACGGCCATTTTCCCATCAATTTGCTGAAACGACGAGAGAGCGAGAGGACACTTATGTTGTGTGTTGTGTGTGTTGGTGTGTGTGTGTGTGTGTGTGTGTGTGTGTGTGTGTGTGTGTGTGTTACCTTCTTCAGGTCATCCTGCAGCATCCTAACCATGGCTTCCAGCTTTGTCAACTTCCTCTCCAAACCTGCAGGACCCTCACTGGGGAAAGAGTGACGAACACACATCCGACCACATGAAATCTGGCATCATCTAATAACACATCTAGAAATAACTATGAGTAGTCAGGATGTGAGATCTGGCATCATCTAATAACACATCTAGTAATAACTATGAGTAGTCAGGATGTGAGATCTGGCATCATCTAATAACACATCTAGAAATAACTATGAGTAGTCAGGATGTGAGATCTGGCATCATCTAATAACACATCTAGAAATAACTATGAGTAGTCAGGATGTGAGATCTGGCATCATCTAATAACACATCTAGAAATAACTATGAGTAGTCAGGATGTGAGATCTGGCATCATCTAATAACACATCTAGTAATAACTATGAGTAGTCAGGATGTGAGATCTGGCATCGTCTAATAACACATCTAGTAATAACTATGAGTAGTCAGGATGTGAGATCTGGCATCATCTAATAACACATCTAGTAATAACTATGAGTAGTCAGGATGTGAGATCTGGCATCATCTAATAACACATCTAGAAATAACTATGAGTAGTCAGGATGTGAGATCTGGCATCATCTAATAACACATCTAGAAATAACTATGAACATGCATCGTTTCTTCAAACCTTCAGAAACTATTTCAAATAATTGCAGTCTCTTTCAACAGCTGTGTGACAAGCAGGATTATAAGCAGGAAAATACTGCCACCACTGTCAACATGAATGGAGAGGAAGTGTGGGTTACCTGGGTGAAGGCCAGACTGTATCTGGTGTGGGTTACCTGGGTAGAGGGCCAGGCTGTATCTGGTGTGGGTTACCTGGGTGAGGGCCAGACTGTATCTGGTGTGGGTTACCTGGGTGAAGGCCAGACTGTATCTGGTGTGGGTTACCTGGGTGAAGGCCAGACTGTATCTGGTGTGGGTTACCTGGGTGAGGGTCTGGCTGTATCTGGTGTGGGTTACCTGGGTGAGGGCCTGGCTGTATCTGGTGTGGGTTACCTGGGTGAAGGCCAGACTGTATCTGGTGTGGGTTACCTGGGTGAAGGCCAGACTGTATCTGGTGTGGGTTACCTGGGTGAGGGCCAGACTGTATCTGGTGTGGGTTACCTGGGTGAGGGCCTGGCTGTATCTGGTGTGGGTTACCTGGGTAGAGGGCCAGACTGTATCTGGTGTGGGTTACCTGGGTGAGGGCCAGGCTGTATCTGGTGTGGGTTACCTGGGTGAGGGCCAGACTGTATCTGGTGTGGGTTACCTGGGTGAGGGCCTGGCTGTATCTGGTGTGGGTTACCTGGGTGAAGGCCAGGCTGTATCTGGTGTGGGTTACCTGGGTAGAGGGCCAGACTGTATCTGGTGTGGGTTACCTGGGTGAGGGTCTGGCTGTATCTGGTGTGGGTTACCTGGGTGAAGGCCAGACTGTATCTGGTGTGGGTTACCTGGGTGAGGGCCAGACTGTATCTGGTGTGGGCTACCTGGGTAGAGGGCCAGACTGTATCTGGTGTGGGTTACCTGGGTAGAGGGCCAGACTGTATCTGGTGTGGGTTACCTGGGTAGAGGGCCAGACTGTATCTGGTGTGGGTTACCTGGGTAGAGGGCCAGGCTGTATCTGGTGTGGGTTACCTGGGTGAGGGCCAGGCTGTATCTGGTGTGGGTTACCTGGGTAGAGGGCCAGACTGTATCTGGTGTGGGTTACCTGGGTGAGGGCCAGGCTGTATCTGGTGTGGGTTACCTGGGTAGAGGGCCAGGCTGTATCTGGTGTGGGTTACCTGGGTGAGGGCCAGGCTGTATCTGGTGTGGGTTACCTGGGTGAGGGCCAGGCTGTATCTGGTGTGGGTTACCTGGGTAGAGGGCCAGGCTGTATCTGGTGTGGGTTACCTGGGTGAGGGCCAGGCTGTATCTGGTGTGGGTTACCTGGGTGAGGGCCAGACTGTATCTGGTGTGGGTTACCTGGGTGAGGGCCAGACTGTATCTGGTGTGGGCTACCTGGGTAGAGGGCCAGACTGTATCTGGTGTGGGTTACCTGGGTAGAGGGCCAGACTGTATCTGGTGTGGGTTACCTGGGTGAAGGCCAGACTGTATCTGGTGTGGGTTACCTGGGTGAAGGCCAGACTGTATCTGGTGTGGGTTACCTGGGTAGAGGGCCAGGCTGTATCTGGTGTGGGTTACCTGGGTGAGGGCCAGGCTGTATCTGGTGTGGGTTACCTGGGTGAGGGCCAGGCTGTATCTGGTGTGGGTTACCTGGGTGAAGGCCAGACTGTATCTGGTGTGGGTTACCTGGGTGAAGGCCAGACTGTATCTGGTGTGGGTTACCTGGGTGAAGGCCAGACTGTATCTGGTGTGGGTTACCTGGGTGAGGGCCAGACTGTATCTGGTGTGGGTTACCTGGGTAGAGGGCCAGACTGTATCTGGTGTGGGTTACCTGGGTGAAGGCCAGACTGTATCTGGTGTGGGTTACCTGGGTGAGGGCCAGGCTGTATCTGGTGTGGGTTACCTGGGTGAGGGCCAGGCTGTATCTGGTGTGGGTTACCTGGGTGAAGGCCAGACTGTATCTGGTGTGGGTTACCTGGGTGAAGGCCAGACTGTATCTGGTGTGGGTTACCTGGGTGAAGGCCAGACTGTATCTGGTGTGGGTTACCTGGGTGAAGGCCAGACTGTATCTGGTGTGGGTTACCTGGGTGAAGGCCAGACTGTATCTGGTGTGGGTTACCTGGGTGAGGGCCAGGCTGTATCTGGTGTGGGTTACCTGGGTGAGGGCCAGGCTGTATCTGGTGTGGGTTACCTGGGTGAGGGCCAGGCTGTATCTGGTGTGGGTTACCTGGGTGAAGGCCAGACTGTATCTGGTGTGGGTTACCTGGGTGAGGGCCAGGCTGTATCTGGTGTGGGTTACCTGGGTGAAGGCCAGACTGTATCTGGTGTGGGTTACCTGGGTGAGGGTCTGGCTGTATCTGGTGTGGGTTACCTGGGTGAGGGTCTGGCTGTATCTGGTGTGGGTTACCTGGGTGAAGGCCAGACTGTATCTGGTGTGGGTTACCTGGGTGAGGGTCTGGCTGTATCTGGTGTGGGTTACCTGGGTGAGGGTCTGGCTGTATCTGGTGTGGGTTACCTGGGTGAGGGTCTGGCTGTATCTGGTGTGGGTTACCTGGGTGAGGGCCAGGCTGTATCTGGTGTGGGTTACCTGGGTGAAGGCCAGACTGTATCTGGTGTGGGTTACCTGGGTGAAGGCCAGACTGTATCTGGTGTGGGTTACCTGGGTGAAGGCCAGACTGTATCTGGTGTGGGTTACCTGGGTGAAGGCCAGACTGTATCTGGTGTGGGTAACCTGGGTGAAGGCCAGACTGTATCTGGTGTGGGTTACCTGGGTGAAGGCCAGACTGTATCTGGTGTGGGTTACCTGGGTGAAGGCCAGACTGTATCTGGTGTGGGTTACCTGGGTGAGGGCCAGGCTGTATCTGGTGTGGGTTACCTGGGTGAGGGCCAGGCTGTATCTGGTGTGGGTTACCTGGGTGAGGGCCAGGCTGTATCTGGTGTGGGTTACCTGGGTGAGGGCCAGGCTGTATCTGGTGTGGGTTACCTGGGTGAAGGCCAGGCTGTATCTGGTGTGGGTTACCTGGATGAGGGCCAGGCTGTATCTAGTGTGGGTTACCTGGGTGAGGGTCTGGCTGTATCTGGTGTGGGTTACCTGGATGAGGGCCAGGCTGTATCTGGTGTGGGTTACCTGGGTGAGGGCCAGGCTGTATCTGGTGTGGGTTACCTGGGTGAGGGCCAGGCTGTATCTGGTGTGGGTTACCTGGGTGAGGGTCTGGCTGTATCTGGTGTGGGTTACCTAGATGAGGGTCTGGGTAGAGGACCAAGCTGTATCTCCAGGCTGGGCTGTGTCTGGTGAGGGCTGGAGGCTCCACTACCTCTGGGGTTAGAATCACTGAACACAAACCCTCTCTGGACTGGACGGAGAGAGGAAACACACAGAGAGACAAAGAGAGACACAGAGAGACAGAGACAGAGAGAGAGACAGAGAGAGAGACAGAGAGAGAGACAGAGAGAGAGACAGAGACAGAGACAGCGACAGAGACAGACAGAGAGAGAGAGAGAGAGAGAGAGAGAGAGAGAGAGAGAGAGAGACAGAGAACAGAGAACAGATTATGGGTATTATATTTGGGTATAATCCAGTTATAACTTCCATTGTATCAAAGGAAGCCGTATAAATCTAAATACATATTAGACTGTAATTACTCTCAAAGGTGCTGGCCACATCCACCAGATGGGTCCAGTCCAGGGGGTTGTCCCTGCTCTCAGAGGGGGGGAGGGGCATCAGCTCCTGGGGCAGGGGGTGGCGCTGACGCTCAACCATCTCAGCCAATGACGTGTCAGACGCAGACAGGTCACCTGGAGAAACAGCACAGGGGGGGACAGGTTAGGGGCCCGGAGACATGACTAACCACTAGAAGACAGACTTGGTGATAATGTTGTCCAACCATGTAACTCCTCCCTTAGCACGTTGCTCTTTTATATTTGTACTAGAACATGGTGGTATTTCTACCAGCAGAGGGCAGCAGACACACAGCTGCAGCACCAACCAGCATCACAACACCATGCTCACAAAGCTCTCCATCGAAGCTTCACATGTCATTCCAAGTAGTCCACTGTCCACAGTTGTATTTTAGAAACCAATGACCCTGTTAATATATCCTGCAGTTGAAATTGGAAGTTTACATGCACCTTATCCAAATACATTTAAACTCAGTTTTTCACAATTACCTGATATTTAATCCTAGTAAAAATTCCCTCTCTTAGGTCAGTTAGGTTCACCACTTTATTTGAAGAATGTGAAATGTCGGAATAATAGCAGAGAGAATGATTTATTTAAGCTTTTATTTATTTCATCACATTCCCAGTGGGTCAGAAGTTTACATACACTCAATTAGTATTTGGTAGCATTGCCTTTAAATTGTTTAACTTGGATCAAACGTTTCGGGTTGCCTTCCACAAG
>NC_074684.1:35478867-35496367 GCF_029448725.1 Salvelinus fontinalis | reverse complement strand
CAACTAGAACTCCCGTGGTGGGGGTGTGAGTGGCCCCCTCCCCCTCCGTAAGACGAGGTGTCTATCCCGCTGTCGGCCGAGGCCCCCTGGAGGTACCCCCCTCCCAGGCCGTTGGGTTCAGAGTCAGTGGCCTCCCCTGGTGCTCCGGGGGCCCCCAGGTCGGACCACTTGTCGGGGTCGCTGTGGCCTCCGCTGGAGGCCGTGCTGGAAAGGGTGTTACTGCTGGAGTAGGGACCCTCGGGCTGCTGGGGGGAGAGAGAGGAGAGAGAGGAGAGAGAGAGAGAGAGAGAGAGAGAGGGGGAGAGAGAGGGAGGGAGAGAGAGAGAGAGAGAGAGATGGGTTAGACAGGAGTCTGGACAAGAGAACATGTCTTCAGGTGCTTTAGAGCAGATGAAGTAGAGGAGAGGAGGTGAGGAGAGAAAGTCACTTTGGACTATTGACATTCAACTCAAATGGTCCATCAGGTGAGTACGTCTGGTCCTCCACCCTGGTCGAGGTGAGGACAGGGGAGTGTGGCGCAGAGTGAAGCCTGACCTGGGAGCTCTTCTTGGGGGAGTGGTGGATGACCTGCTCCTGCCTCTGGATGCGTGGAGCTCCGGAGTAACCAGGACCAGACTTAGACACAGGAGAATCTAAATAAAAAACACACACAAGAGTTTGAGGTTAGCAACAGTGCAAGGAAACACACACACACGTTCACACTAGCACACGGTCCTTAGATCCAGATATACTGATAATCTAGTTTACATTATTCCACAGCCGTACATACAGTGTGTGTGACGATCGTCCTATGATCTCATCACATAATCTAGAGACATGCCTGTCAGAAGTCGGAAGTTTACATACACTTAGGTTGGAGTCATTAAAACTCGTTTTTCAACCACTCCACAAATGTCTTGTTAACAAACTATAGTTTTGGCAAGTCGGTTAGGACATCTACTTGGTGCATGACACAAGTCATTTTTCCAACAACTGTTTACAGACAGATTATGTTCACTGATATTCACTGTATCACAATTCCAGTGGGTCAGATGATTACATACACTAAGTTGACTGTGCCTTTAAACAGCTTGGAAAATTCCAGAAAATGATGTCATGGCTTTAGAAGCTTCTGATAGGCTAATTGACATCATTTAAGTCAATTGGAGTTGTACCTGTGGATGTATTTCAAGGCCTACCTTCAAACTCAGTGCCTCTTTGCTTGATATCATGGGAAAATCAAAAGGAATCAGCCAAAACCTACGATTTTGTTTTTGTAGACCTCCACAAGTCTGGTTCATCCTTGGGAGCAATTTCCAAACGCCTGAAGATACCACGTTCATCTGTACAAACAATAGTACGCAAGTATAAACACCACACAACATGGGACCACAACAGCTCAGGAAGGAGAAGCGTTTGGTCTCCTAGAGATGAACGTACTTTGGTGCGGAAAGTGCAAATCAATCCCAGAACAAAAGCAAAGGACCTTGTGAAGATGCTGGAGAAAACAGGTACAAAAGTATCTATATCCACAGTAAAACGAGTCCTATATCGACATAACCTGAAAGGCCACTTAGCAAGGAAGAAGCCACTGCTCCAAAACTGCCATAAAAAAGCCAGACTACGGTTTGCAACTGCACATGGGAACAAAGATTGTACTTTTTGGAGAAATGTCCCCCGGTCTCATGAAACACAAATAGATCTGTTTGGCCATAATGACCATTGTTGTGTTTGGAGGGAAAAGGGGGATGCTTGCAAGCCGAAGAACACCATCCCAACCGTGAAGCACGGGGGTGGCAGCAACATGTTGTGGGGGTGCTTTGCTGCAGGAGGGACTGGTGCACTTCACAAAATAGATGGCATCATGAGGAAGGACAATTATGTGGATATATTCAAGCAACATCTCAAGACATCAGTCAGGAAGTTAAAGCTTGGTTGCAAATGGGTCCTCCAAATGGACAATGACCCCAAGCATTCTTCCAAAGTTGTGGCAAAATGGCTTAAGGACAACAAAGTCAAGGTATTGGAGTGGCCATCACAAAACCCTGACCTCAATCCCATAGAACATTTGTGGGCAGAACTAAAAAAGTGTGTGCGAGCAAGCAGGCCTACAAACCTGACTCAGTTACACCAGCTCTGTCAGGAGGAATGGGTCAAAATTCACCCAACTTATTGTGGGAAGCTTGTGGAAGGCTACCCAAAATATTTGACCCAAGTTAAACAATTTAAAGGCAATGCTACCAAATACTAATTGAGTGTATGTAAAACTTCTGACCCACTGGGAATGTGATGAAAGAAATGAAAGCTGAAGTAAATCATTCTCTCTACTATTATTCTGACATTTCACATTCTTCAAATAAAGTGGTGATCCTAACTGACCTAACACAGGGTAATTTTTACTAGGATTAAATGTCAGGAATTGTGAAAAACTGAGTTTAAATGTATTTGGCTAAGGTGTATGTAAACTTCTGACTACAACTATATATATATGTATGCGTCTATATATCTATATATATGTCTATCTATATGTCTATATGTATCTATATGTCTATATGTATCTATATGTCTATATATATATATCTATGTCTTTATATCTATATGTCTATATATATATATATGTCTATATGTATCTATATGTCTTAGTGTGTGTAAATAATTTAGGCTATAGAGTAATTGGCCAGGTGTTACGCAACAACAACCATACAGAAATAGACAGGCCATTAGTGAGCACTGCACCCAGGGGGAAACATGGCTGTGTGTGTGTGTGTGTGTGTGTGTGTGTGTGTGTGTGCGTGCGTGC
This sequence comes from Salvelinus fontinalis, assembly GCF_029448725.1. Classification (NCBI taxonomy): domain Eukaryota; kingdom Metazoa; phylum Chordata; class Actinopteri; order Salmoniformes; family Salmonidae; genus Salvelinus; species Salvelinus fontinalis. The sequence continues at coordinate 35,493,588 of NC_074684.1, read as the reverse complement.
GTGCGTGCGTGCGTGCGTGCGTGCGTGCGTGCGTGCGTGCGTGCGTGTGAGTGAGTAGAGAACAGCGAGAGGGACTGTAGAGAGCAGAGAGAGGGACTGTAGAGAGCAGTATAAAACAGAGAGAGGGACTGTAGAGAGCAGTATAAAACAGAGAGAGGGACTGTAGAGAGCAGAGAGAGGGACTGTAGAGAGCAGTATAAAACAGAGAGAGGGACTGTAGAGAGCAGAGAGAGGGACTGTAGAGAGCAGTATAAAACAGAGAGAGGGACTGTAGAGAGCAGAGAGAGGGACTGTAGAGAGCAGTATAAAACAGAGAGAGGGACTGTAGAGAGCAGAGAGAGGGACTGTAGAGAGCAGTATAAAACAGAGAGAAGGACTGTAGAGAGCAGAGAGAGGGACTGTAGAGAGCAGTATAAAACAGAGAGAGGGACTGTAGAGAGCAGAGAGAGGGACTGTAGAGAGCAGTATAAAACAGAGAGAGGGACTGTAGAGAGCAGAGAGAGGGACTGTAGAGAGCAGTATAAAACAGAGAGAGGGACTGTAGAGAGCAGAGAGAGGGACTGTAGAGAGCAGTATAAAACAGAGAGAGGGACTGTAGAGAGCAGAGAGAGGGACTGTAGAGAGCAGTATAAAACAGAGAGAGGGACTGTAGAGAGCAGAGAGAGGGACTGTAGAGAGCAGTATAAAACAGAGAGAGGGACTGTAGAGAGCAGAGAGAGGGACTGTAGAGAGCAGTATAAAACAGAGAGAGGGACTGTAGAGAGCAGAGAGAGGGACTGTAGAGAGCAGTATAAAACAGAGAGAGGGACTGTAGAGAGCAGAGAGAGGGACTGTAGAGAGCAGTATAAAACAGAGAGAGGGACTGTAGAGAGCAGAGAGAGGGACTGTAGAGAGCAGAGAGAGGGACTGTAGAGAGCAGTATAAAACAGAGAGAGGGACTGTAGAGAGCAGAGAGAGGGACTGTAGAGAGCAGAGAGAGGGACTGTAGAGAGCACTATAAAACAGAGAGAGGGACTGTAGAGAGCAGAGAGAGGGACTGTAGAGAGCAGTATAAAACAGAGAGAGGGACTGTAGAGAGCAGAGAGAGGGACTGTAGAGAGCAGTATAAAACAGAGAGAGGGACTGTAGAGAGCAGAGAGAGGGACTGTAGAGAGCAGAGAGAGGGACTGTAGAGAGCAGTATAAAACAGAGAGAGGGACTGTAGAGAGCAGTATAAAACAGAGAGAGGGACTGTAGAGAGCAGAGAGAGGGACTGTAGAGAGCAGAGAGAGGGACTGTAGAGAGCAGAGAGAGGGACTGTAGAGAGCAGTATAAAACAGAGAGAGGGACTGTAGAGAGCAGAGAGAGGGACTGTAGAGAGCAGAGAGAGGGACTGTAGAGAGCAGAGAGAGGGACTGTAGAGAGCAGTATAAAACAGAGAGAGGGACTGTAGAGATGAAGAGAGCAATATCCGTGTCACAACAGCAGTCCATGGTATGCAGAGAATGACTACCAACATATTTCACCCCTTCACCCCTCAACTGCTCTGCAGTCTCGATACTCTTTAGTGTGTGTGTGTGTGTTTGTTTGTTTGCTTGCTTTCCTGGTTTCAGTCCCTGCATGCGTTATGTGAATCCTGCCATTCACCACTGACTGGTGAGTAATTTCCCAGAAGCCACCTCTTTCATCTCTGCTGGCGGTTTGGAAAAGGTGACCAACCACCTCGATTCAGTCTTATGTAGCAAAATTTGATAATTCACAATTCATAATCGTTCACACCCTAAATACATGCTGCTGCTTCAATACTGTCCTGGGAACACACACCAGGCAGTAAACCAGGCGGTAAACCAGGCAGTAAACCAGGCAGTACACCAGGCAGTACACCAGGCAGTACACCAGGTGGGTAAACCAGGCGGTAAACCAGTTATTTGCTTGATAACCACCCAGGGCTCTGGCGGGTCACCAAATTTCGTCAGCCGGTGATTATCAAGCAAATAACTGTCGGTCTCACGGTAATTGACCGTTAATTAAGATAAACACATTTAGTAGCTTCTGGCTTACACACACACACATTGCCTACAAGCCACTGATGCAGACCTTTGGCACGTCTACATGTTAAAAAGTCTAATAAATCCATGTAATATAGCCTAGACCGTCACAATAAATCCATGTAATATAGTCCAGACCGTCACAATAAATCCATGTAATATAGCCTAGACCGTCACAATAAATCCATGTAATATAGCCTAGACCGTCACAATAAATCCATGTAATATAGTCTAGACCGTCACAATAAATCCATGTAATATAGTCTAGACCGTCACAATAAATCCATGTAATATAGTCTAGACCGTCACAATAAATCCATGTAATATAGCCTAGACCGTCACAATAAATCCATGTAATATAGCCCAGACCGTCACAATAAATCCATGTAATATAGCCTAGACCGTCACAATAAATCCATGTAATATAGTCTAGACCGTCACAATAAATCCATGTAATATAGCCTAGACCGTCACAATAAATCCATGTAATGTAGCCTAGACCGTCACAATAAATCCATCTAATATAGCCCAGACCGTCACAATAAATCCATGTAATATAGCCTAGACCGTCACAATAAATCCACGTAATATAGCCTAGACCGTCACAATAAATCCATGTAATATAGCCTAGACCGTCACAATAAATCCATGTAATATAGCCTAGACCGTCACAATAAATCCATTATTTATTTGAAACAGGTCTAAAGAAACATGATATGAAGAAAATGTAGTCTATTTCAGAACAACAGAATAACATACTGAGATGTCTTCCTGCTAGATCCTGTTCTGGCTATGTCAAATGGCCGCGGGCTACACTAGTTCATTTAGCAGACAAGATTTGCTTAGAATTCCGTGGTATTATTTTATAGTATGAAAAATACAATTGAACAAAGCTGAATAAAAAAGAAAGGATATTTTCTCCAAATGATTTGAGGGAGTGCACACATGCAGGTATTCTGTGTTGAGCGGTTAACAAATAAACAGGTCCTCCTATCTGCTTAATTTAGAGTTATTAATTTAACTTTAGTTGTTCTACAAACTCTGGGCTATATGCTTAGATTTGTAAGGCTGTATGATGCAACTAATGATGATTTGAAAACAGTTGCTTGAAAGGCAGGAGCTCTGCTTAGTTTTTTTTTTGTGCAGGCTGTACACACTTCATCAGTCTCTCATTCACAATTTGACAAGCACTTGATAATGCCTAGACTTTTACGGTGGCATCCCCTTTGAGTGGCCGTAATGCACCCTAAAAAAAATCCATGCCTTTTGCGGCCAGTGACCGTTGTGCCCTTCTCCCTGAGTGATGCACGCGCCATCACGTGATTGGGTCGTTCTCACAGGCTACAAGTGAAGACAGACGTGCGACGCAACTGCACGCGTCCTTATACAATTCCGAGGTGCATATTGAAGATATTGGAGGGACCGTCCACATTTTCAGCAAACAAGATGAGCAGGCCAAACGAACCTCAAAAGCACTAGCCTATGTCAATCTACTATCCCCCATAGTACAAAAGTCAAACTATTCTATTCTGTTCGAGAAATAAATATTCCAAACATAGTCTGGGACAGTTGGGGGATGCGATAGATCCCAAATTAATACAACCACTACGCATCAAAAAAACTTTTTTATACAATGTTGCTGATGCAACAGATTAGATCTTTTAGCATAGGCTAATTTCGTCACATTATAAGCTCAGCACTGCCCACATGGTAGTAGGCTATAAGCGCGAATGTTCCATTAGTGGAAAACACCATTATCAAAGTGACCGCAAATACAATTATGCAATTATGCAAATACAATAATGCTTTTATTACAAAGGTGCATTTTTATGGTGAACATTCTCTTCCCCAAACTTGAAACTCACGCGCTGCTTAAGTATGCCAGTTAGGCTCTACACCCCTTGTAAAGGGAATTAATGTGCTTCATTTTAGTGGCCACTTCACTTCACCTTATTAAAACATATAGGCCTATGGGCTAGGCTACATGAGGTGTGCGACTACAATTTGAAAAAGTCGAGAAAAAAAAAGGCATTGTTTCTTACACAAGTGATAATAAATAATTCACAAGTGATAGCCTAATATTGTCACCCATCAGACTATTCTCGATTTAATCTCGTCTTTAAATATACTAAATAATATAAACTCAGCAAAAAAAAAGAAACGTCCTCTCTCTGTCAACTGCATTTATTTTCAGCAAATTTAACATGTGTAAATATTTGTATGAACATAAGATTCAACAACTGAGACATAAACTGAACAAGTTCCACAGACATGTGACTAACAGAAATGGAATAATGTGTCCCTGAACAAAAACGGGGTCAAAATCCAAAGTAACGGTCAGTATCTGGTGTACAGGCCTCGGTGTAATGCTCATTCCTTCGACGATAAACGCGAATCCGACCTGGTGAGACAAAATCTTGACTCGTCAGTGAAGACCACTTTTTGCCAGTCCTGTCTGGTCCAGCAACGTTGGGTTTGTGCCGGTGATGTCTGATGAACTGCCTTACAACAGGCCTACAAGCCCTCAGTCCAGTATCTCTCAGCCTATTGCGGAAGGTCTGAGCACTGATGGAGGGATTGCGCGTTCCTGGTGTAACTCGGGCAGTTGTTGTTGTCGTTCTGTACCTGTCCCGCAGGTGTGATGTTTGGATGTACCGATCGTGTGCATGTGTTGTTACACGTGGTCTGCCACTGCAAGGACGATCACCTGTCCATCCTGTCTCCCTATAGCGCTGTCTTAGGCGTCTCACAGTACGGACATTGCAATTTATTGCCCTGGCCACATATGCAGTCCTCATGCCTCCTTGCAGCATGCCTAAGGCACGTCCACACAGATGAGCAGGGACCCTGGGCATCTTTCTTTTGGTGTTTTTCAGAGTCAGAAGAAAGGCCTCTTTAGTGTCCTAAGTTTTCATAACTGTGACCTTAATTGCCTACCGTCTGTAAGTTGTTAGTGTCTTAACGACCGTTCCACAGGTGCATGTAATTGTTTACGGTTCATTGAACAAGCATGGGAAACAGTGTTTAAACCCTTCACAATGAAGATCTGTGTGAAATTATTTGGATTTTTAGGATCGGTACATCCGAACATCACACCTGCGGGACAGGTACAGAACGGCTTCACTGATGAGTCAAGATTTTGTCTCACCAGGTCGGATTCGCGTTTACTAATTATCTTTGAAAGACAGGGTCCTGAAAAAGGGACGTTTCTTTTTTTGCTGAGTTTATGTGTGAAATTAGTTTGGATTTAGAATGGACTATTATCACGCACCTGTCTGAAAAAGGGGCAGAGCAAAAAATAATTATTATCTGTGCACTTAAATAGCGAATGGAGGACGCTTTCACCGTGGTTCATTTTCATACCGGCCAGGGAGACTATACTCCTGTAGTAAATATAAGCAATGTGCTATTAGTAGAGTTGAGAAATAAATACAGTAGGCCTAGCCTATAGAAAGCTGTTGGCATCCTCCTCTTTTTATTAGTGGCCATCACTGTGTTTTCTCCCGCGATTGCAAAGCCTATAGAAATGTTGTGTAACAGGAGCTCATGTGCTCTCATTAAGTGTTTGATTAGATTTTCGATTACATTTGCATTGATGTCAGAATGATTAGAGGGACAGTAGAGTGGATATTAGTTAAACGGTCATGTGCCTTCATGACTCGTGACCACCGATGTCGCGGTAATACGGTCACCGCAACTAGAGGTCGACCGATTAATCGGCATGGCCAGTTAATTAGGGCCGATTTCAAGTTTTCATAAAAATCGGTAATCAGCATTTTTGGACGCCGATTATGGCCGATTACATTGCAATCCACGAGGAGACTGCGTGGCAGGCTGACCACCTGTTACGCGAGTGCAGCAAGGAGCCAAGGTAAGTTGCTAGCTAGCATTAAACTTAACTTATAAAAAACATCAATCTTAACATAATCACTAGTTAACTACACATGGTTGATGATATTACTAGTTTAACTAGCTTGTCCTGCGTTGCATATTATCAATGCGGTGCCTGTTAATTTATCATCGAATCACAGCCTACTTCGCCAAACGGGTGATGATTTAACAAAAGCGCATTCGCGACAAAAGCACAATCGTTGCACCAATGAACCTAACATAAACATCAATGCCTTTCTTAAAATCAATACACAAGTATATATATTTTTTTAAACCTGCATATTTAGTTAAGAAATTCATGTTGGCAGGCAATATTAACAAGGAAAATTGTGTCACTTCTCTTGCGTTCATTGTAAGCAGAGTCAGGGTATATGCATCAATCAAACAGCCCTTTCCTGCGTTTGCCAGCATGCTTGAAGCACAGCGCTGTTTATGACTTCAAGCCTATCAACTCCCGAGATTAGGCTGGCAATACTATAGTGCCTATAAGAACATCCAATAGACAAAGGTATATCAAATACAAATGGTATAGAGAGAAATAGTCCTATAATTCCTATAATAACTACAACCTAAAACTTCTTACCTGGGAATATTGAAGACACATGTTAAAAGGAACTACCAGCTTTCATATGTTCTCATGTTCTGAGCAAGGAACTAAAACGTTAGCTTTTTTACATGGCCCATATTGCACTTTTACTTTCTTCTCCAACACTGTGTTTTTGCATTATTTAAACCAAATTGAACATGTTTCATTATTTATTTGAGACTAAATTGATTTTATTTATGTATTATATTAAGTTAAAATAAAAGTGTTCATTCAGTATTGTTGTAATTGTCATTATTACAAATATATTTATATATAAAAATTGGTTGATTAATCGGTATCGGCTTTTTTTGGTTCTCCAATAATCGGTATCGGCGTTGAAAAACCATAATCGGTCGACCTCTAACCGCAACAGCCCTAGCCCCACCTATCTCTTTAAGGATTCACATGTGAGGCCATGTGCTAAACAGAGTGAGTAAGGTAGTGTAGTAAACAACCAAAGATTTCAAGACTTAAAGTGGTGGAAGTAGAAGCAGAAAGTAGTAGTAAAAATACACTATCTAGTCCTTGGCCTTTGTCCTAATCTGACTTTGGTGCAGGTCATGTTGTTTTTCACATTACCGTCTCTGGTAAACACACACTATATCAAACAAAATCAGTTTATACGTCACATACACAGGATACAGAAGGTGTAAACGGTACAGTGAAATGGTTAGCAAAGGTAGCAATATCAAAAATGGAAAGTGTGCAGATAAAAATATTTTATAAATATTTTAGATGATGCTTACTCAGACATATTTGTCTATATTGATGGGTCATGTGAAAGAAATGCTATTAACTACCCCCCAGCCACATCTAGCTAAGTGGATGGGTCGCTAGCTAGCTAAACAACGAAACATATTAACTAGCAAGACAAATGGATTTATGAGCTACAAATAATATTACTACACATGATCATACACGTAACGTTCGCTAGCTAGCCCGCTAGCTAACAGTACACTAACTTGCAATGAAAACGACTATCTGACAAATTTAGAAAGGTATAATATCTGAAAATGTAGCTAGACTATTACACGTATACATGGATGAACGCTTCACGGCAGACTGGAACGCCTTTAGCTAACTAAGTAAGACGTCCTGTGTCGTTTCTGTTTTGTTTGTACAGCTTGTTTGGCCCAAGTCACTCCGGTTCACACTGACCGTGTGCAGAAAGTAGTCCGTCACAACTTTTCCCACTGATCTTTGTCGATAGCGCCTGCTAAATTCTGGGCAGAAATGTTGTTGAGAGTAGTGCCAATACTTTTGCAGTTCTCCCTGGCTAATTTCATATCTTTCATAAAAGCTGCGGTAGCAAGGATGATCTACACATACTGAGCAGCTCATGTTATAGACAGAAGCCTGCTACATGGCAAACCAATCAGAACTCATCTCTCAGCATGTCCAGCCCATCCATTATCTTAACCAATCATGGCTAGTGGGAAGGTTCCTCACTTTTTCCGTGGCTAAACCAACTAGGCTCGTAATTTAACATTTTTATTCGTATTTACAGATAGCATACACGTTTGTTATTAAGGCACACTGAAGTTTACATCTTCCAGAAGGCATTTCTGCCAAAAAACACATTTAGATAAAAAAATACATATATATGTTCAAATGCATCTCCTGTGAAGTAGTGATATGCAACATACGCCTAGCTTCCTGAAATGGGTCACAAATACGGGGTTAGATTCTGACCATGCTGAACTATTCCAACCATACCCCTGACAGATTTCAATTTGTATTTAACCTTTTATTTATTCAGGCAAGTCAGTAAGAACAAGTTGTTTATTGGACAGAGTTGAGCTCACCCCATCCTATTAACTTCCGGCCTTGTCTCTAGTCTACAGCCATTCGCACCAGACCCTTATTCTGCCGACCCCTAACCACCTTCACTAGCGTCTGCCTGTCTCCATGCACCCATACGGTACCTATTCAGGATAAACCCATTCAATTACATTTGAAGAAAGACCAGTTAAACCCTGAACAACGTCTGCTGTTCGGTAATATGAGCTGAACACTATGTGACTGATGGAGGAGGCCAAATCACCGAGAGCGATTGAGGGGTCAAGAGGTCAGAGAAGGGAGGGTGAGAGTGACTGAGGGGGTCAAGAGGTCAGAGAAGGGAGGGTGAGAGTGACTGAGGGGGTCAAGAGGTCAGAGAAGGGAGGGTGAGAGTGACTGAGGGGGTCAAGAGGTCAGAGAAGGGAGGGTGAGAGTGACTGAGGGGGTCAAGAGGTTAGAGAATGGAGGATGAGAGTGACTGAGGGGGTCAAGAGGTCAGAGAACGGAGGATAAGAGATTCAAAACTACAGAAAAACTGAACTAGATTTAGCTGGACTAGGCTGAACTTACCTGGACTAGGTTGGGTTTGACTGAGGGGTCAAGAGGTGAGAGAATGAGAATGATTGTGGGCTCATAGAATTACATATAGAACTGATTTACAGGATCCCTGTGGCTTATACTGGACTGGGTTTAGGGTTGGGTTATACTGGACTGGGTAATACCGGACTGGGTTTAGGGTTGGGTTTTACCGGACTGAGTTATACCGGACTGGGTTTAGGGTTGGGTTATACTGGACTGGCTTCTACCGGACTGGGCTTTACCGGACTGGGCTTTACCGGACTAGGCTATGCCGGACTGGGTTATACTGGACTGGGTTATACTGGACTGGGTTTAGGGTTGGCTTATACTGGACTGGGTTTAGGGTTGGGTTATACTGGACTGGCTTCTACCGGACTGGGCTTTACCGGACTAGGCTTTACCGGACTAGGCTATACCGGACTGGGCTATGCCGGACTGGGCTATGCCGGACTGGGTTATACCGGACTAGGCTTTACTGGACTGGGCTATACCGGACTGGGCTTTACCGGACTGGGCTTTACCGGACTGGGCTTTACCGGACTGGGCTTTACCGGACTGGGCTATACCGGACTGGGTTATACCGGACTGGGCTATACCGGACTGGGTTATACCGGACTGGGCTATACCGGACTGGGCTATACCGGACTGGGCTTTACCGGACTGGGTTATACCGGACTGGGCTTTACCGGACTAGGCTTTACCGGACTGGGTTATACCGGACTGGGTTATACCGGACTGGGTTATACCGGACTGGGCTATACCGGACTAGGCTTTACGGGACTGGGTTATACCGGACTGGGTTATACCGGACCGGACTAGGCTTTACCGGACTGGGTTATACCGGACTAGGCTTTACCGGACTAGGCTATACCGGACTAGGCTATACCGGACTGGGCTATACCGGACTGGGCTATACCGGACTGGGCTATACCGGACTAGGCTTTACCGGACTGGGTTATACCGGACTGGGTTATACTGGACTGGGTTATACCGGACTGGGTTATACTGGACTGGGTTATACTGGACTGGGCTATACCGGACTAGGCTTTACCGGACTAGGCTTTACCGGACTGGGCTTTACCGGACTAGGCTTTACCGGACTGGGTTATACCGGACTGGGCTATACCGGACTGGGTTATATTGGACTGGGCTTTACCGGACTGGGTTATACCGGACTGGGTTATACTGGACTGGGTTATACTGGACTGGGCTATACCGGACTGGGTTATACCGGACTGGGTTATACTGGACTGGGTTATACTGGACTGGGCTTTACCGGACTGGGTTATACCGGACTGGGTTATACCGGACTAGGCTTTACCGGACTAGGCTTTACCGGACTGGGTTATACCGGACTAGGCTTTACCGGACTAGGCTTTACCGGACTAGGCTTTACCGGACTGGGTTATACCGGACCGGACTAGGCTTTACCGGACTGGGCTATACCGGACTGGGTTATACCGGACTGGGTTATACCGGACTAGGCTTTACCGGACTGGGCTATACCGGACTGGGTTTAGGGTTGCATGCACTTTCTCTAGTTTAGAGTGTGAGAGTGAACAGGGTCGATTCAACCAGCACAGAGTTGAAAGGAGGAGAGGATGGGAGGAGGAAAAGCAGAGGAATGAAGTGAAGGAAAAAGAAAAAGGAGGGGGATGTGAGTCATGGCAGATTTCCTTGAAAAGGGCTGGAGGGAGAAAGAGGGATGGAGAAAGAGGGATGGAGAAAGGAGAGAAAGAAAGGAGAGAAAGGCACACAGGGTTGGTTACACAACTGTACCGACAGGAAAGAGAGGAATTTATGTTTTTAATTTTCCTACAGAGAGGCTTGAACAGAGAGAGGAGAGAGAGGAGAAAGGAAGGTGGATTATAGGGCTGTGGTTGTCATGACATTTTGTCAGCCGGTGATTATCATGCAAAAAAAGTCTGCTGGTCTCACGGTAATTGACCGTTAATAAACATAAACATGTTTAGCATATCCAGGCTGCCACTTAAACAAGCTGCATACAAACCACTGATACACGCCTTTGGAACATATATATATATATTTTTTTAAGTATAATAAATCAATGTAATAATACACAAACCACAATATATGCAGTATTTATTTTAAGCAGGTGTAAAGAAACATTACGATATGAAGAAAATGTATTTCAGCAGAACAGAATATGAGTTAGCGTATTATCTGGCTATGCATGTCACGCCTTGGCCATAGAGTGGCTTTTATTCTCTATTCTGGTTAGGCCAGGGTGTGACTAGGGTGGGCATTCTAGTTTCTTTATTTCTATGTTTTCTATTTCTTTGTGTTTGGCCGGGGTGTGGTTCTCAATCAGAGGCAGCTGTCTATCGTTGTCTCTGATTGAGAACCATACTTAGTTATCCCTTTTCCCCACCTGTCTTTGTGGGAAGTTGACTTTGTTTATGGCACATAGCCTTTAGCTTCACGGTTTGTTTTTGTAGTGTTTGTTGTTTTGTTCGGCGTCATTTTGATTAAATAAAAGAAAATGTACGCTGACCACGCTGCGCCTTGGTCCTCTCCTTGTAACGGCCGTGACAATGCACCACACCATAGCCTGTAGGTTTAGTTAATTTAGCAAACATGACATGCTTATAAAGTCTCCTGCCATTATTTTATATTATAAATAATATAACTTTAGCTGAATAAAATAGTAAGGATATTTTTCCCCTATTCAAGAGCGAGTGTGCTTATGAAGTGACTATGTTGAGTGTAAAAAGCGATCATTTGAAACAGCTCCTATACGCTAGATTTTAAGAGTTATTTGACAACTTTAGTTGTGAATGATACAACCCTTAGAATGTCTTAGAAATCAAAATGTTTATGGTCTGCACGATGAGACGAAAGAACATGGATGATTAGTGAAAGTAGCAAAATAAAAGAACGTGCACTCCGTTCCTTGTTCTCAGGCTGCACACGCTGTTCTCTCATCATGTAGATCATATTTTCACCCATCAAACTATTCTTCATTTAATCTTGTCTTTACTAATATGTCAAATTTGGAATGGCCCATTATCAAATGGGCATGGGGGGGGGGGGACATGTCTTTCATTTGCACCCGAATAGCGAACGGAGGCCGCTTTCACGCCGATTTTCAAATTATGCTGGGTAGGTTACTGTGGTTTTATAGCGGAGACGTGCTTAATATGACCAGCTGAGAAAAATATATAACACTTATTTCACATCACACATCAATCACTATTTGAGGAGCACGGTCTCTCTGCGCGACAGGTGATATCCCCCCCCCCCACCCCCCCAGACTCTGTACGTCATGGGCTCTCCAACTCTCTTCCTGCAGCTACCCAGTGCTTCATTTAGGAAAACAAGTGAAATCTGTTTAGGGAACGTCGATAGTAACAATGTTTTTTCCCAACAACAACAACACATATTTCATTAAACTGTTGACAGCCCCTCTGCAACCCCCCCTCCTCACCCTCCCCCTCCCCTCAAGAAAGGAATGAAGGAGAGAGAGGAGGAGATGGAAACGCATAGTGGTGAGATATTCTGTAGGTCATTTTCCAGACTGCTAACGCTGAAAATATAAACAATGCCCTATTACTAGGTTATTAAAAAAATCTAATTCACTATAATTGTAGGCTAACTGTAAGCCGCCTTTCTGCACAGTCAATGAACCAGCTGCATCGCCCAGGGCTATAGATTCTCTCCCAGACTCATGGATAGAAGGTTTGGAGCGTAGCATAAGGTAACCAGTCCATCCAATATGAATGATAATACAGTCCACACAGAAAGGCGATTACTCTAATTTATAGTATAGACTGGACAAATGATGTACCAAAGACGTCTTAAATACCTTTAGTTTGATGTTTTTCTGCCATGCGTAATATGTTGTAGGCTATGTATTGTATAAGAGCACAATACTTATTTTCATTGAGGTTTTTCTTGTGAGGGGGGGGGGGGGGGGGGGGGGGGGCTTGGGTTCATATATATATGGATGTTTAAATTAATCATCACCTTAGAAAGTGTTGTAAGGCTTCCACAACGGCCTTGTTTTCCACCCAGGTTCAACCTGTTGTTGAACTTCTGTCTTCAATTTGATCATCACAGCGAGGGGACTTTTAAAAGCACCATACTGTTTTAATGATAAGTGTTTGATGTGATTTTCCATTGCATTGATGTCAGTGTGGTTAGAGGGACAATAGAGCCCTGAGTACCAGGCCATTAGGACCCGATGGAGGGACAATAGAGCCCCGAGTACCAGGCCATTAGGACCTGATGGAGGGACAATAGAGCCTTGAGTACCAGGCCATTAGGACCTGATGGAGGGACAATAGAGCCTTGAGTACCAGGTCATTAGGACCTGATGGAGGGACAATAGAGCCCCGAGTACCAGGCCATTAGGACCTGATGGAGGGACAATAGAGCCTTGAGTACCAGGCCATTAGGACCTGATGGAGGGACAATAGAGCCTTGAGTACCAGGTCATTAGGACCTGATTGAGGGACAATAGAGCCCTGAGTACCAGGCCATTAGGACCTGATGGAGGGACAATAGAGCCTTGAGTACCAGGTCATTAGGACCTGATGGAGGGACAATAGTGCCCTGAGCACCAGGCCATTATGTGTGTTGGGGTGTATGTTGGAGGGGGGGGGGGGGGGGACAGGAAGAGTAGGGCTGTCAGTGCCATCAAAGCCAACAGCTGTTTCATACAGAAAGAGCCATGGGAGAGTACTACTGGCACTGAAAGCTGCAGGTACACACACACACACACTTTCTATAATATGGGGTAGAGAGCAGGGGATTCTCTCTCTCTCTCTCTCTCTCTGAGATGAGTGGGAGGTTTACTTGCCTCTCTGTGTTATTCAGTTCTGGGCTGAAGCTTCACTTCAAATGTAATGTACCAGCAGCTACACGCTAAATGCGAGGCAATTTAACATCCGTGTTCTTCCCACACACTGTTTTAACACGACAAGGCAAACTACCTAACTGATGGATGATCACACTGCAGTCAGAGATGAACACATTCAGTTGACATTTATACAGCAGTTAGCAGTAGTAAAACGTATGTATTTAAGGTACCGGACATATTTAATCTTAAAAGGTATTTTCTTTGAGATCACTGATAGGAAACCACACTAATATATAAATGGATGCAGGCCGTAGGTGTATATAGATAGATCTATGTTCATATAGGAGTAGGTGTATCTAGATAGGTCTATGTTCATATAGGAGTAGGTGTATCTAGATAGATCTATGTTCATATAGGAGTAGGTGTATCTAGATAGGTCTATGTTCATATAGGAGTAGGTGTATCTAGATAGATCTATGTTCATATAGGAGTAGGTGTATCTAGATAGATCTATGTTCATATAGGAGTAGGTGTATCTAGATAGGTCTATGTTCATATAGGAGTAGGTGTATCTAGATAGATCTATGTTCATATAGGAGTAGGTGTATCTAGATAGGTCTATGTTCATATAGGAGTAGGTGTATCTAGATAGATCTATGTTCATATAGGAGTAGGTGTATCTAGATAGATCTATGTTCATATAGGAGTAGGTGTATCTAGATAGGTCTATGTTCATATAGGAGTAGGTGTATCTAGATAGATCTATGTTCATATAGGAGTAGGTGTATCTAGATAGATCTATGTTCATATAGGAGTAGGTGTATCTAGATAGGTCTATGTTCATATAGGAGTAGGTGTATCTAGATAGATCTATGTTCTAGTAGGTGTATCTAGATAGATCTATGTTCTAGTAGGTGTATCTAGATAGATCTATGTTCATATAGGAGTAGGTGTATCTAGATAGATCTATGTTCATATAGGAGTAGGTGTATCTAGATAGATCTATGTTCATATAGGAGTAGGTGTATCTAGATAGA
>NC_074684.1:35456367-35473867 GCF_029448725.1 Salvelinus fontinalis | reverse complement strand
CGCTCTGTGGGGAACGAAGGGCGCTCTGTGGGGAACGAAGGGCGCTCTGTGGGGAACGAAGGGCGCTCTGTGGGGAACGAAGGGCGCTCTGTGGGGAACGAAGGGCGCTCTGTGGGGAACGAAGGGCGCTTTGTAGGGAATAGGGTGCCATTTGCATACAATCCATGGGCAGAGACATGAGTGACTTCAAGGTCATCCTCAATGTAATGGACACAAGCTGGAAGACAGTTTTCACATGGAAAAACTAAAATGAGTTCTTATTGGATATAGTGCTTCCTTCATTTCCAAGAATTTAACCACTTCCTGAACACCTTTCAACCACTTCCTGAACACCTTTCAACCACTTCCTGAACACCTTTCAACCACTTCCTGAACACCTTTCAACCACTTCCTGAACACCTTTCAACCATTTCCTGAACACCTTTCAACCACTTCCTGAACACCTTTCAACCACTTCCTTAACACCATTCAACCACTTCCTTAACACCATTCAACCACTTCCTTAACACCATTCAACCACTTCCTTAACACCATTCAACCACTTCCTTAACACCATTCAACCACTTCCTTAACACCATTCAACCACTTCCTTAACACCATTCAACCACTTCCTTAACACCATTCAACCACTTCCTTAACACCATTCAACCACTTCCTTAACACCATTCAACCACTTCCTTAACACTTACATAAAGGGTTATATTCAATACGCTTCAGGTGACCAACACTCTTTCCATCTCTTACCCCTCAGGCATAGACTTCTGAGTCCTCCAGTGCTGCGAGGTGTCAGTGGAGCAGGAGAGGTTGGAGGGGGAAGAGCGGTTGTGAGGAGAACGGCCCAGAGCCAGAGAGGAGGTTACCGCATAGTTCTCACTCCCCGGAGACATTCTGGAAGGGTTACCAGAGAAGAAGAAACATTACATGAATCAATTAGGAGATACAGAGAGAAGACATTCACCCTCTCAACCTTGCCCCTCCTCCCAAATTCAAAACTAACTTTATTGACATCAAGGGAGCAATCTAATGTTGTCAAAGCAGCAATATTTTATTTGACGGAA
Organism: Salvelinus fontinalis; assembly: GCF_029448725.1. Taxonomy (NCBI): domain Eukaryota; kingdom Metazoa; phylum Chordata; class Actinopteri; order Salmoniformes; family Salmonidae; genus Salvelinus; species Salvelinus fontinalis. Next base: position 35,472,809 of record NC_074684.1, on the reverse strand, counting down.
ATCACAAGTCCACACACTCATCCTCCCTCCCTCCACCTCTTGGTATCCAGTGGTATAGCATTGTTTCTCCCCTCCCTCCCTCCCTCCCTCCCTCCCTCCCTCCCTCCCTCCCTCCCCTTCTCCTCCCTCCCTCCCTCCCTCCCGGTATCCAGTGGTATAGCATCGTTTCTCTCCTCCCTCCCTCCCTCCCCTACTCCTCCCTCCCTCCCTCCCTCCCTCCCTCCCTCCCGGTATCCAGTGGTATAGCATCGTTTCTCTCCTCCTCCCTCCCTCCCCTTCTCCTCCCTCCCTCCCGGTATCCAGTGGTATAGCATCGTTTCTCCCCTCCCTCCCTCCCTCCCTCCCTCCCTCCCTCCTCTCCCCTCCCTCCCTCCCCCCTCCCTCCCTCCCTCCCCTTCTCCTCTCCCCTACCTCCCTCCCTCCCCTTCTCCTCTCCCCTACCTCCCTCCCTCCCCTTCTCCTCTCCCCTACCTCCCTCCCTCCCCTTCTCCTCTCCCCTACCTCTTGGTATCCAGTGGCCGTCCATCACTACTAACACTGCGTGGTATAGCTGCGTTTCTCTCTGGGCGTTCAGCAGACAGGGTCTTCCCTCCAGAGCTCCCCAGGCTGACGGCCCGGTTGGGGGTGTGCGGCTGGGGGGAGGCCGTCAGGGACTGCTGGGGGCTACTGGAGGTTCTCTGCCACTTGTTGTCTTTGTTGCGGAACGGGAACTTGTAGTCAAACGAACCACTCTCACCACTCCCCTTATACTCAACCACTGGCATACGGTAGAGCTCAGAGCAACCTCTGTAGAGAGAGTAAGGGAGAGGGAGAGAGAGGGAGGGAGAGGACGAGAGGACGAGAGAGGGATGGAGAGGACGAGAGAGGGATGGAGAGGACGAGAGAGGGATGGAGAGGACGAGAGAGGGATGGATGGAGAGGACGAGAGAGGGATGGATGGAGAGGACGAGAGGGATGGAGAGGAAGAGAGGGATGGAGAGGACGAGAGGGATGGATGGAGAGGACGAGAGAGGGATGGATGGATGGAGAGGACGAGAGTGATGGATGGATGGAGAGGACGAGAGTGATGGAGAGGACGAGAGTGATGGAGAGGACGAGAGGGATGGAGAGGACGAGAGGGATGGAGAGGACAAGAGAGAGGGATGGAGAGGACAAGAGAGGGATGGAGAGGACAAGAGAGAGGGAAATTAAGAGGAAGAGAGAGGGATGGATGGAGAGGACGAGAGAGGGATGGATGGAGAGAACGAGAGAGGGATGGATGGAGAGGACGAGAGTGATGGAGAGGAAGAGAGGGATGGAGAGGACGAGAGGGATGGAGAGGACAAGAGAGAGGGAAATTAAGAGGAAGAGAGAGGGGGAGAGGAAGAGAGAGGGGGAGAGGAAGAGAGGAGGGAGGACGAGAGGGGGTTAGAAGCACAGGTAAGTCTACACACACACACGGCTGACATGATGATGATCTCATAATCACCAGCCTGACATCACACACACCAACCCCTTAGACAAACACACACACACACACACACACACACACACACACACACACACACACACACACACACACACACACACACACACACACACACACACACACACACACACACACACACACACCTGCGTGGGGTAGCGTCTTCGTGTGGAGGGATGATGACTACCCTGACGGTGACCGACGTCCTCAGCAGGTCAATCATCTGTTCGTGGGTCAGTGTCGCAACGGAAACCTTGAACGAATAGTTTATTTTGATAAGGTGACATTTCATGGCATACCAATATACTGTTTGGTATCAATAGCAGCAAATAATTTGATACAATTTCAGAGTAATTAAAATAAACACAAGAATTATCCACACAATGAAATCTACAAGTTTGAATGAAATGACGTACCTTGCAGATTTCGACCAATCGGCTGCCCTGCCTCAGCCCCGCCTGCCAGGCGTACCCGTACGACTCCACCTCTGCCACGATGCCCTCGTAGTTGACATGGAAACCCAGCTGGCCCAGCCCGTTACGACGTAGCGTCATCTCAGATGTCTCACAACCCTTAGTCAGGTACTGGTGGGGAGGGAGGAGGAGGGGGGAGGGGGAGGAGGGGGAGGGAGGGGGAGGGAGAGGAGGGAGAGGATGGGGAGGGGGAGGGAGAGGAGGGAGAGGAGGGGGAGGAGGGGGAGGAGGGAGATGAGGGGGAGGAGGGAGGGGAGGGGGAGGAGGGGGAGGGAGGGGGAGGGAGAGGAGGGAGAGGATGGGGGAGGGGGAGGAGGAGGGAGGGGGAGGGAGAGGAGGGAGAGGAGGGAGATGAGGGGGAGGAGGGAGGGGAGGGGGAGGAGGGAGATGAGGGAGGGGAGGGGGAGGAGGGAGGGGAGGGGGAGGAGGGAGATGAGGGGGAGGGGAGGGAGATGAGGGGGAGGGGAGGGAGATGAGGGGGAGGGGAGGAGGGAGGGGAGGGAGGAGGAGGGGGGAGGGGGGGAGGAGGGAGAGGAGGGAGGGGAGGGAGGAGGAGGGGGAGGGGGAGGGAGGGGAGAGAGGAGGGAGGGGAGGGGGAGGAGGAGGGAGGGGGAGGGGGAGGAGGGAGGGGAGGGGGAGGAGGGAGATGAGGGGGAGGGAGAGGAGGGAGAGGGAGGAGAGGGAGAGGAGGGGGAGGAGGGGGAGGGAGAGGTTGATTAGTTATTATTTCTCTTAGTTGTTATTGTTGCATTGTCGAGAAGGAACCTGTACAAAATATTACACATTTCCTCTTTTTCCATTAGAGGTTGACACAGGAGTGAAAATTCATTCCTCTCCCGTCTTTTCCTGTCCATTTCTTTCCTGTATTCTACAACCCCAAACATTCCTGTCCCTTCCTGAAAAATCACTCCCTTCCCATCCCTTGCTCATTCTTTGCCCACAGAAATATGTATGCTGTAGTGTTTGTTTAGAAAGTATTACAAATCATTTCAGTACTGCAAAATGTGACTGTGATATGTGCTTATCTTAGCTATTTGAGTTAAATGCTCTTGAGTGTAGGCCTAAATCTCTCTGGATGAGCGTACTCTAAAGGACCTAAATGAAGAGGGAATTAAGGCTGGAGGATGAGGACAGAGACCTCAGCAGGATGGTCTGCTCAGCTCAGCATACATCTGTGGCCTACAGCTGAGCACCGCGCGCGTCGACACTCACCACGCGCGTCGACACTCACCACGCGCGTCGACACTCACCACGCGCGTCGACACTCACCACGCGCGTCGACACTCACCACGCGCGTCGACACTCACCACGCGCGTCGACACCCACCACGCGCGTTCGACACCCACAACGCGCGTCGACACCCACAACGCGCGTCGACACCCACAACGCGCGTCGACACCCACAACGCGCGTCGACACCCACAACGCGCGTCGACACCCACAACGCGCGTCGACACCCACAACGCGCGTCGACACCCACAACGCGCGTCGACACTCACAACGCGCGTCGACACCCACAACGCGCGTCGACACCCACAACGCGCGTCGACACCCACAACGCGCGTCGACACTCACAACGCGCGTCGACACTCACAACGCGCGTCGACACTCACAACGCGCGTCGACACTCACAACGCGCGTCGACACTCACAACGCGCGTCGACACTCACAACGCGCGTCGACACTCACAACGCGCGTCGACACTCACAACGCGCGTCGACACTCACAACGCGCGTCGACACTCACAACGCGCGTCGACACTCACAACGCGCGTCGACACTCACAACGCGCGTCGACACTCACAACGCGCGTCGACACTCACAACGCGCGTCGACACTCACAACGCGCGTCGACACTCACAACGCGCGTCGACACTCACAACGCGCGTCGACACTCACAACGCGCGTCGACATTTCCAACATGAACATAAAACGATTTAAACCTGAGAGGTAGTACTGCATGAGTCAATTTATTTTTATTTTCACTCTCTACTTCAGATGGGTTTTGTTAAATACGGGAACAATTGGGCTTGATGGGGTGCGTGCTTAGCCCCCTCCTGTACTCCCGGTTCATCCACGACTGCGTGGCTGCTCATGAATCCAACACCATCATTAAGTTTGCCGACGACACGACGGTGGTAGGCCTGATCACCAACGATGATGAGAGCCTACAAGGAGGCGGTCAGTTACCTGGCAGTGTGGTTTCTGGACAACCACCTGTCCCTCAACGCCAGTAAGACAAAGGAGCTGATCGTGGACTACAGGAAACGGAAAGCCGGGCACGCCCCTAATCACATCGACAGGGCTGCAGTGGAGTGGGTCGAGAGCTTCAAGTTCCTCTGTGTCCACATAATTAAGGACCTATCCACACACACCAAGACAGTCGTAGAGGCCACGACAACACCTCTTCTCCCTCAGGAGGATGAAACGATTTGACTGGGCCCTCAGATCTTCAAAAAGTTATACAGCTGCACCATTGAGAGCATCTTGACTGGCTGCATCACCGCTTGGTATGGCAACTGCTTGGCATCCAACCTCAAGACGCTACAGAGGTTAGTGGGTACGGCCCAGTAAATCTCTGAGCTCCCTGCCATCCAGGACCTCAAAACCAGGCAATGTCAGAGGAAAGCCTTAATAATTGTCAGAGTCCAGCCACCCTAGTCATAGACTGTTCTCCGGTACCGCACGCCGACTGGACTCTACCCCGCACGCCGACTGGACTCTACCCCGCACGCCGACTGGACTCTACCCCGCACGCCGACTGGACTCTACCCCGCACGCCGACTGGACTCTACCCCGCACGCCGACTGGACTCTACCCCGCACGCCGACTGGACTCTACCCCGCACGCCGACTGGACTCTACCCCGCACGCCGACTGGACTCTACCCCGCACGCCGACTGGACTCTACCCCGCACGCCGACTGGACTCTACCCCGCACGCCGACTGGACTCTACCCCGCACGCCGACTGGACTCTACCCCGCACGCCGACTGGACTCTACCCCGCACGCCGACTGGACTCTACCCCGCACGCCGACTGGACTCTACCCCGCACGCCGACTGGACTCTACCCCGCACGCCGACTGGACTCTACCCCGCACGCCGACTGGACTCCATACTATAGTGACACTCACACACACACACACACACACACACACACACACACTTTCACTCTTCACATAAGCTGCTGCTACTCTGTTTATTATCTATCCTGATTGTCTAGTCACTTTTACTCCTACCTACATATATATATATATATATATATTACCTCAATTACCTCAAATGCTTGTACTTCTCCACATTGACTCGGTATTGGTACTCCTCGTATATAGCCTCGATATTGTTGTTTTTGAGTGTTACTATTTCTTGCCATTTTTTAAAATATATATTTTTTAAGCTCTGCATTGTTGGTTAAGGGCTTGAAAGTAATCATTTCAGGGTAAAGTCTACACCCGTTTTGGATTCGGCTCATGTGACTAACAGAATTTGATTTGGTGATTCAAGACTTGTCCGTTAGTATCGGCATGCATAAAAAGGTCCTCTGATGTTTTCAGACAGGTCACTGACATAACTGGGAGTGCAGTAGAAATGGCTGAGTGTGTGTGTGTGTGTGTGTGTGTGTGTGTGTGTGTGTGTGTGTGTGTGTGTGTGTGTGTGTGTCTGTGTGGTTTTCTTTAGTCGGGTACAGGAATGAGGGCTCTTAAGCTAAAGAGGAACTGAGAGGCCCTGTGATATATATAAATATATTATATATATATATATAATATAAATACAGCTAGCTTAGGGCTCCGACTGGACAGACGACTGTCCTCGTGGTGACCTAAATTTAATTTCTTTTGAAAATCCTATTTTCCCCAACCAACTAACCATAACCTACATTAAAATAGCCTTTGTCCTCACGAGGGACAATTTTCCTTGTATTACTATGCTTGTGGGGACCGGAGGTCTCTCTCGCCAAACTTCACACACTGACTGATGAATAAGTTATTCAGTAGACATTCCTGGCTGCTTTGAAAAGACTCTTTGTGCTTAAACGGACAGGGACTGTTTCGAGGCGGATAGGGACTGTTTCGAGGAGGATAGGGACTGTTTCGAAGCCGATAGGGACTGTTTCGAGGCGGATAGGGACTGTTTCGAGGAGGATAGGGACTGTTTCGAGGCGGATAGGGACTGTTTCGAGGCGGATAGGGACTGTTTCGAGGCAGATAGGGACTGTTTCGAGGCAGATAGGGACTGTTTCGAGGCGGATAGGGACTGTTTCTGTTTCGAGGCAGATAGGGACTGTTTCTGTTTCGAGGCGGATAGGGACTGTTTCTGTTTCGAGGCGGATAGGGACTGTTTCGAGGCGGATAGGGACTGTTTCGAAGCGGATAGGGACTGTTTCGAAGCGGATAGGGACTGTTTCGAAGCGGATAGGGACTGTTTCGAAGCGGATAGGGACTGTTTCGAAGCGGATAGGGACTGTTTCGAAGCGGATAGGGACTGTTTCGAAGCGGATAGGGACTGTTTCGAGGAGGATAGGGACTGTTTCGAGGAGGATAGGGACTGTTTCGAGGAGGATAGGGACTGTTTCGAGGAGGATAGGGACTGTTTCGAAGCGGATAGGGACTGTTTCGAGGAGGATAGGGACTGTTTCTGTTTCGAGGCGGATAGGGACTGTTTCTGTTTCGAAGCGGATAGGGACTGTTTCGAGGCCGATAGGGACTGTTTCGAGGAGGATAGGGACTGTTTCGAGGCGGATAGGGACTGTTTCGAGGCGGATAGGGACTGTTTCGAGGCGGATAGGGACTGTTTCGAGGCGGATAGGGACTGTTTCGAGGCGGATAGGGACTGTTTCGAGGCGGATAGGGACTGTTTCGAGGCGGATAGGGACTGTTTCGAGGCGGATAGGGACTGTTTCGAGGCGGATAGGGACCGTTTCGAGGCGGATAGGGACTGTTTCGAGACCGATAGGGACTGTTGTGAGACGGATAGGGACCGTTTCGAGGAGGATAGGGACCGTTTCGAGGAGGATAGGGACCGTTTCGAGGAGGATAGGGACTGTTTTGAGGCGGATAGGTACTGTTTCGAGGCGGATAGGGACTGTTTCTGTTTCGAAGCGGATAGGTACTGTTTCTGTTTCGAAGCGGATAGGTACTGTTTCTGTTTCGAAGCGGATAGGTACTGTTTCGAGGCGGATAGGGACTGTTTCTGTTTCGAAGCGGATAGGGACTGTTTCGAAGCGGATAGGGACTGTTTCTGTTTCGAGGCGGATAGGGACTGTTTCGAGGCGGATAGGGACTGTTTCGAGGAGGATAGGGACTGTTTCGAGGCGGATAGGGACTGTTTCGAGGCGGATAGGGACTGTTTCGAGGCGGATAGGGACTGTTTCGAGGCGGATAGGGACTGTTTCGAGGAGGATAGGGACTGTTTCGAGGCGGATAGGGACTATTTCTGTTTCGAGGCGAATAGGGACTGTTTCGAGGCGGATAGGGACTGTTTCTGTTTCGAAGCGGATAGGGACTGTTTCGAGGCGGATAGGGACTGTTTCTGTTTCGAGGTTGATAGGGACTGTTTCGAAGCTGATAGGGACTGTTTCGAAGCGGATAGAGACTGTTTCGAAGCGGATAGAGACTGTTTCGAGGCGGATAGGGACTGTTTCGAGGCGGATAGGGACTGTTTCGAGGCGGATAGGGACTGTTTCGAGGCGGATAGGGACTGTTTCGAGGCGGATAGGGACTGTTTCGAGGCGGATAGGGACTGTTTCGAGGCGGATAGGGACTGTTTCGAGGCGGATAGGGACTGTTTCGAGGCGGATAGGGACTGTTTCGAGGCGGATAGGGACCGTTTCGAGGCGGATAGGGACCGTTTCGAGGCGGATAGGGACTGTTGTGAGACGGATAGGGACTGTTTCGAGGAGGATAGGGACCGTTTCGAGGCGGATAGGGACCGTTTCGAGGCGGATAGGGACTGTTTCGAGAACGATAGGTACTGTTTCTGTTTCGAAGCGGATAGGGACTGTTTCGAAGCGGATAGGTACTGTTTCTGTTTCGAGGCGGATAGGGACTGTTTCGAGGCGGATAGGGACTGTTTCTGTTTCGAGCTAGATAGGGACTGTTTCGAAGCGGATAGGGACTGTTTCGAGGAGGATAGGGACTGTTTCGAGGAGGATAGGGACTGTTTCGAGGCCGATAGGGACTGTTTCGAGGAGGATAGGGACTGTTTCGAGGCGGATAGGGACTGTTTCGAGGCGGATAGGGACTGTTTCGAGGCGGATAGGGACTGTTTCGAGGCGGATAGGGACTGTTTCGAGGCGGATAGGGACTGTTTCGAGGCGGATAGGGACTGTTTCGAGGCGGATAGGGAGTGTTTCGAGGCGGATAGGGACTGTTTCGAGGCGGATAGGGACTGTTTCGAGGCGGATAGGGACTGTTTCGAGACCGATAGGGACTGTTGTGAGACGGATAGGGACCGTTTCGAGGAGGATAGGGACCGTTTCGAGGAGGATAGGGACTGTTTCGAGGCGGATAGGGACTGTTTCGAGGCGGATAGGGAGTGTTTCGAGGCGGATAGGGACTGTTTCGAGGCGGATAGGGACTGTTTCGAGACCGATAGGGACTGTTGTGAGACGGATAGGGACCGTTTCGAGGAGGATAGGGACCGTTTCGAGGAGGATAGGGACCGTTTCGAGGAGGATAGGGACCGTTTCGAGGAGGATAGGGACCGTTTCGAGGAGGATAGGGACCGTTTCGAGGCGGATAGGGACTGTTTCGAAGCCGATAGGGACTGTTTCGAAGCCGATAGGGACTGTTTCGAGACCGATAGGGACTGTTGTGAGACGGATAGGGACCGTTTCGAGGAGGATAGGGACCGTTTCGAGGAGGATAGGGACCGTTTCGAGGCGGATAGGGACTGTTTTGAGCTGGATAGGGACTGTTTCGAGGCGGATAGGGACTGTTTCGAAGCCGATAGGGACTGTTTCGAGGCGGATAGGGACTGTTTCGAAGCCGATAGGGACTGTTTCGAAGCCGATTGGGACTGTTTCGAAGCCGATAGGGACTGTTTCGAAGCCAATAGGGACTGTTTCGAAGCCGATAGGGACTGTTTCGAAGCCGATAGGGACTGTTTCGAGACTGATAGGGACTGTTTCGAGGCGGATAGGGACTGTTTCGAGGCGGATAGGGACTGTTGTGAGACCGATAGGGACTGTTTCGAGGCGGATAGGGACTGTTTTGAAGTGGATAGGGAGTACATAGTACATAATGCTTTCTGCAGTCTGTGTGTGTTTGACCACTTGCAGGAAGACGAGTGGTGAGTGTGTGTAGTCCCAACACATTATTCCTGTCTCCTTCTACCTGCTCCCTCACACAAAGAGCACAGACTGGAGATCAACACATCACACAGAAACAAGCAGATACACTCTATTGAACATTGTGTCTGAAAGCGCTGTGAAAGCATTTGTGAAAGCCCTGTGAAAGCGCTGTGAAAGCGCTGTGAAAGCATTTGTGAAAGCCCTGTGAAAGCGCTGTGAAAGCGCTGTGAAAGCATTTGTGAAAGCACTGTGAAAGCGCTGTGAAAGCCCTGTGAAAGCATTTGTGAAAGCACTGTGAAAGCGCTGTGAAAGCCCTGTGAAAGCGCTGTGAAAGCGCTGTGAAAGCATTTGTGAAAGCACTGTGAAAGCATTCGTGAAAGCGCTGTGAAAGCATTCGTGAAAGCCCTGTGAAAGCCCTGTGAAAGCATTCGGGAAAGCCCTGTGAAAGCCCTGTGAAAGCATTCGTGAAAGCCCTGTGAAAGCCCTGTGAAAGCATTCGGGAAAGCCCTGTGAAAGCCCTGTGAAAGCCCTGTGAAAGCATTCGTGATCAACTGGCATTTCCCTCTTCTTGAACGCATCTACTAACACAGAACAGACACTGTTTGTATTGTGTGTGTGTGTGCGTGTGTGTGCGAGCGTGTAGGTATGCGTGTGGATGTGTGTGTGTGTGTGTGTGTGTGTGTGTGTGTGTGTGTGTGTATGTGTGTGTGTGTATGTGCGTGCATCACACCATTGAGTGGGTTGGAGGAAACGGAAGAAGTCTTTCAGAACCAGCTGATGACGCTGATTACATAAGGAAATGTTTTACCTCGCTTGTTGCCACGGTAACAGTTTAGAACCATCACCCGAGCAATTATAACCAAGCATGCATCCCAAATGACACACTACTCCATATATAGGGCACTACTTTGACCAGGGCACATAGAGCTCTGGTCTAAAGTAGTGCACTACATAGGGAATAGGGCTCCAATTTGGGCTGTAACCCTAGTCTGCCCAGAGATTCTAATGACCCTTCACTAGATAAGTAGTCATAAGATCACATCATCAGTACGCAGACTAGACCACAACGACTTCTGACTGAAACAATAGAAGACACTGGAATGTAGTGTGTGTGTGTGTGTGTGTGTGTGTGTGTGTGTGTGTGTGTGTGTGTCTCTCCTCACCTCCAGTCGTTTCACCACCTCTCTGAAGTCCTCTGTGTTGTTACTAACAGACCTCAGAGACACACTCTCCCCTCTCTCATAGAAGATCCTCATGGAGGCGGGACTCCCCAGCGTCCAGCCAATCACGTCCTTAGTAGCACAGTTAAACACCACGGCCTTGGCCTCCTGATCCAATAGGATGAGGAAGTCGTTGGAGATAGCCAATAGCGCTTCGAGCTCTCCTCCCGCCCCATGATCCTCGGCGTGGACCGCCCACGTGACGGCGCCGAGGCTCCGAAGCTCCGCTCCCGTGTACGGCCGGCTCTTCTCCTTCCTCTTGTGAGCCAATGAGATGAAGGGGAATTTCCCGGACGGGTCGATGGGGGTCGACGTGGTGTGGCGCTCTGCCAGGTCTCTGAGGTACTCCTGACGTGTTCGCGTCGCCATGGCGCGAAACTTGTGCGATTTGTGGGCGGCGTTCTCTGCGTTGATGATCTTGGCCAATAGGAAGTCCCGGAACACGGAGGACTTTGGGAAGGACACGTCCTCTGGGATGGGAGGGCCGAAGGACGGTACGTCACGAGAACGAGTGACCGCCACGCTAAGCAGGCGAAAAGAGAGAGAGAAAGAGACTATTAAGGCATGAATGCACAAGATGGGTAAGTACTGACACACTGCTAGGATATAATATATTATTAAATAAATCAAATGTAATAAAATGTCAAACAAGGTCTCTCCATCCCTTCCCCTCTCCCCCCCATCCCTCCCCCTCAGCTCTCTCCCATCCCTCCCCCTCTCCTCTCTTCCCCATCCCTCTCCTCTCTTCCCCATCCCTTCCCCTCTCCCCCCATCCCTCCCCCTCAGCTCTCTCCCATTCCTCCCCCTCAGCTCTCTCCCATCCCTCCCCCCATCCTCTCTTCCCCATCCCTCTCCTCTCTTCCCCATCCCTCCCCCTCTCCTCTCTTCCCCATCCCTCTCCTCTCTTCCCCATCCTCTCTTCCCCATCTCTCTCCTCTCTTCCCCCCCCCACCTCACTCTTCCTCTCTCCCCCATCCCTCCCTCTCACTAAACCCCCCCCCCCTCTCTCTCCCATCTCTACCATCCCTGTAGTGTTATCAGGACTAGAGACAGAGCTGTAGTGTTATCAGGACTAGAGACAGAGCTGTAGTGTTATCAGGACTAGAGACAGAGCTGTAGTGTTATCAGGACTAGAGACAGAGCTGTAGTGTTATCAGGACTAGAGACAGAGCTGTAGTGTTATCAGGACTAGAGACAGAGCTGTAGTGTTATCAGGACTAGAGACAGAGCTGTAGCGTTATCAGGACTAGAGACAGAGCTGTAGCGTTATCAGGACTAGAGACAGAGCTGTAGCGTTATCAGGACTAGAGACAGAGCTGTAGCGTTATCAGGACTAGAGACAGAGCTGTAGCGTTATCAGGACTAGAGACAGAGCTGTAGCGTTATCAGGACTAGAGACAGAGCTGTAGCGTTATCAGGACTAGAGACAGAGCTGTAGCGTTATCAGGACTAGAGACAGAGCTGTAGCGTTATCAGGACTAGAGACAGAGCTGTAGCGTTATCAGGACTAGAGACAGAGCTGTAGCGTTATCAGGACTAGAGACAGAGCTGTAGCGTTATCAGGACTAGAGACAGAGCTGTAGCGTTATCAGGACTAGAGACAGAGCTGTAGCGTTATCAGGACTAGAGACAGAGCTGTAGCGTTATCAGGACTAGAGACAGAGCTGTAGCGTTATCAGGACTAGAGACAGAGCTGTAGCGTTATCAGGACTAGAGACAGAGCTGTAGCGTTATCAGGACTAGAGACAGAGCTGTAGCGTTATCAGGACTAGAGACAGAGCTGTAGCGTTATCAGGACTAGAGACAGAGCTGTAGTGTTATCAGGACTAGAGACAGAGCTGTAGTGTTATCAGGACTAGAGACAGAGCTGTAGTGTTATCAGGACTAGAGACAGAGCTGTAGTGTTATCAGGACTAGAGACAGAGCTGTAGTGTTATCAGGACTAGAGACAGAGCTGTAGAGTTATCAGGACTAGAGACAGAGCTGTAGTGTTATCAGGACTAGAGACAGAGCTGTAGTGTTATCAGGACTAGAGACAGAGCTGTAGAGTTATCAGGACTAGAGACAGAGCTGTAGTGTTATCAGGACTAGAGACAGAGCTGTAGTGTTATCAGGACTAGAGACAGAGCTGTAGTGTTATCAGGACTAGAGACAGAGCTGTAGCGTTATCAGGACTAGAGACAGAGCTGTAGTGTTATCAGGACTAGAGACAGAGCTGTAGTGTTATCAGGACTAGAGACAGAGCTGTAGTGTTATCAGGACTAGAGACAGAGCTGTAGTGTTATCAGGACTAGAGACAGAGCTGTAGTGTTATCAGGACTAGAGACAGAGCTGTAGTGTTATCAGGACTAGAGACAGAGCTGTAGTGTTATCAGGACTAGAGACAGAGCTGTAGTGTTATCAGGACTAGAGACAGAGCTGTAGTGTTATCAGGACTAGAGACAGAGCTGTAGAGTTATCAGGACTAGAGACAGAGCTGTAGTGTTATCAGGACTAGAGACAGAGCTGTAGTGTTATCAGGACTAGAGACAGAGCTGTAGAGTTATCAGGACTAGAGACAGAGCTGTAGTGTTATCAGGACTAGAGACAGAGCTGTAGTGTTATCAGGACTAGAGACAGAGCTGTAGTGTTATCAGGACTAGAGACAGAGCTGTAGAGTTATCAGGACTAGAGACAGAGCTGTAGTGTTATCAGGACTAGAGACAGAGCTGTAGTGTTATCAGGACTAGAGACAGAGCTGTAGTGTTATCAGGACTAGAGACAGAGCTGTAGTGTTATCAGGACTAGAGACAGAGCTGTAGTGTTATCAGGACTAGAGACAGAGCTGTAGTGTTATCAGGACTAGAGACAGAGCTGTAGTGTTATCAGGACTAGAGACAGAGCTGTAGTGTTATCAGGACTAGAGACAGAGCTGTAGTGTTATCAGGACTAGAGACAGAGCTGTAGTGTTATCAGGACTAGAGACAGAGCTGTAGTGTTATCAGGACTAGAGACAGAGCTGTAGTGTTATCAGGACTAGAGACTAAATGAGTCCTGTCCTATTCTGTTTTACAGCCAGAACCATTAAGTTACTCTGATAAGTAAATTAGCCCAAATCACTGAACTGGTTTGGCGTGTTTGACATTTTCTTAGCGAACAAATCGGTCAACCCTGTTGAGTGCCTCTCTTTCTCGTGTGTGTGTGTGTGTGTGTGTGTGTGTGTGTGTGTGTGTGTGTGTGTGTGTGTGTGTGTGTGTGTGTCTGTCTGTCTGTCTCTTAGGACGTGTTGACACTTACATGTGCTATTAGCTGATTGGAAAGGTTAGATGGAAAGAGGAAGTAGAGAGAGAGAAACCTGGACATACACGATTAGCCTAGCGCGCTACACGTCCTTTAGAATACGATAGAGTTCACCTTGGACGTAACACGTGTAATTGTGTCTGTTTTACGTTACGCTCCACGGCTATGGTTTACCTTGCTTCAAGAATAGTCAACAGCCATTGTCCATCAAATAACCCTTCAACAACAATTTCTGCAGCCCCGTGGAAATCTAAAATTAACATAATAAATTAAATCTGTCCATTTAAACTAGAGACACATGGACTGCGTCTCAATACACTGCATCCGCCGATTTCGCCATTCCGCATCTGGTGGCCGAGCTAGAGGGGGGTTTGTCTGGTGGCCGAGCTAGAGGGGGGTTTGTCTGGTGGCCGAGCTAGAGGGGGGTTTGTCTGGTGGCCGAGCTAGAGGGGGGTTTGCCTGGTGGCCGAGCTAGAGGGGGGTTTGCCTGGTGGCCGAGCTAGAGGGGGGTTTGTCTGGTGGCCGAGCTAGAGGGGGGTTTGTCTGGTGGCCGAGCTAGAGGGGGGTTTGTCTGGTGGCCGAGCTAGAGGGGGGTTTGTCTGGTGGCCGAGCTAGAGGGGGGATTGTCTGGTGGCCGAGCTAGAGGGGGGTTTGTCTGGTGGCCGAGCTAGAGGGGGGTTTGTCTGGTGGCCGAGCTAGAGGGGGGTTTGTCTGGTGGCCGAGCTAGAGGGGGGTTTGTCTGGTGGCCGAGCTAGAGGGGGGTTTGTCTGGTGGCCGAGCTAGAGGGGGGTTTGTCTGGTGGCCGAGCTAGAGGGGGGTTTGTCTGGTGGCCGAGCTAGAGGGGGGTTTGTCTGGTGGCCGAGCTAGAGGGGGGTTTGTCTGGTGGCCGAGCTAGAGGGGGGTTTGTCTGGTGGCCGAGCTAGAGGGGGGGGGTTTGTCTGGTGGCCGAGCTAGAGGGGGGTTTGTCTGGTGGCCGAGCTAGAGGGGGGTTTGTCTGGTGGCCGAGCTAGAGGGGGGTTTGTCTGGTGGCCGAGCTAGAGGGGGGTTTGTCTGGTGGCCGAGCTAGAGGGGGGGTTTGTCTGGTGGCCGAGCTAGAGGGGGGTTTGTCTGGTGGCCGAGCTAGAGGGGGGTTTGTCTGGTGGCCGAGCTAGAGGGGGGTTTGTCTGGTGGCCGAGCTAGAGGGGGGTTTGTCTGGTGGCCGAGCTAGAGGGGGGTTTGTCTGGTGGCCGAGCTAGAGGGGGGTTTGTCTGGTGGCCGAGCTAGAGGGGGGGTTTGTCTGGTGGCCGAGCTAGAGGGGGGTTTGTCTGGTGGCCGAGCTAGAGGGGGGTTTGTCTGGTGGCCGAGCTAGAGGGTGGTTTGTCTGGTGGCCGAGCTAGAGGGTGGTTTGTCTGGTGGCCGAGCTAGAGGGGGTTTGTCTGGTGGCCGAGCTAGAGGGGGGTTTGCCTGGTGGCCGAGCTAGAGGGGGGTTTGTCTGGTGGCCGAGCTAGAGGGGGGTTTGTCTGGTGGCCGAGCTAGAGGGGGTTTGTCTGGTGGCCGAGCTAGAGGGGGGTTTGCCTGGTGGCCGAGCTAGAGGGGGGTTTGTCTGGTGGCCGAGCTAGAGGGGGGTTTGTCTGGTGGCCGAGCTAGAGGGGGGTTTGCCTGGTGGCCGAGCTAGAGGGGGGTTTGTCTGGTGGCCGAGCTAGAGGGGCGTTTGTCTGGTGGCCGAGCTAGAGGGGGGTTTGTCTGGTGGCCGAGCTACAGGGGGGTTTGTCTGGTGGCCGAGCTAGAGGGGAGTTTGTCTCTCCGAACAGTTTGGCATACCAACTCTCCCCCCAATCCCTCCCCCTCTCCACCATCCCTCCCCCTCTCCAAACGGTTTGGCCTACCAACTCTCCCCCATCCCTCCCCCTCTCCACCATCCCTCCCCCTCTCCACCATCCCTCCCCCTCTCCACCATCCCTCCCCCCCATCCCTTCCCCCTCTCCCCCACCCCCCCCCCTTCTCCCCCATCCCTCCCCCCTTCTCCCCCATCCCTCCCCCCTCTCCCCCATCCCTCCCCCTCTCCGAACGGTTTGGTCTACCAACACATTTTTTATCAAATATTTCTATAGCTTAATTAAGGTGTCTTAAAATTCAAAATCAAATAGCTAAATTAACCTTGGTGTGACAATCTTAAAACAATTCCATATGTTAGCTTGGTAGAACCCGGTAGATCACCTAACATTTCTGTAAAAAAAAACAACAATAAATCCCCGCGGTCCACACACAGATTTGTTTCGCGCTGTTGATGGTAGGTGCACTTGATTCAGCAGCGCCAGGGAGACAAAGTGTTCCTATTTTGAACCATTTCATATGTCTTCAGGTAGAAGTCTGCCTACCCGGTAGAGAGCAAATCAAGTGCACCTACAGGCCTCCCGCTGGCCAATCAGATAGCTCAGATCACTGTTTCTGCAGTTTCCTGGAGCCAAAAGAAGCCTTGAACGCACAGCAAAGACGATAATGTGAAATTTCAAACCTTTTAAAACCATGACTAGAGAGAGAGATTTAATGAATACAGCAAAGAGCTGCTGGTTTTATGAGTCAGCTCATGTGAAGTCGTTATTCAACACATCTTTGTTCGTCAGTTTTATAAAGCCAGAAAACACTCGTTTCCATAAACCGATGTTGTTGTTGTTCGTGGCTTTTTTAATATCGACTTCACCTTCTCTGGTCATAGAAGTAACAACATGAACTGGTA